>NC_141147.1:40684575-40984575 GCF_053477565.2 Lygodium microphyllum
ATAGAGGTAGGTATCAACCCTTCTCGAATTCACACTCCAACCATAGCCTTTAACACATGATTGATAAGACACCACATATACAACTTCTATAGAATACAAATTATGCTTGTTGGATCTAAATAGTCATATGCATATCAATCATGCACTCTCAATATACCAATGCTTCACGGTCTTGTATACCACAAAGTATCCTCACCTTAGTTGTCTCGAAAGCCTAGTTGTGGACCAAAGATTCTAGTCATATCTATCGTAACCAGGAAAAAGAAAAAGATAGGAATGAAAAAACTCATCAAGTTGTAGTCTAGATATTCAATGATGAGCTCCAAAGGTCCTATAAATTATGGAAGTTGTGCCTCTTTGCAACTTTGCACTCCTCCATCTCCAAAAGCTCCATCCACAAGAATTCAAACTCCATTACTTATTTCTCTAAGTGGATGAAAGCTCTCTCTATGTCTCACTCTCACTCTCTTTCTCTCTTTCAAATCTCTCTCTTAAAACCTTTCTCTCTCTCTCTCTCTCTCTCTCTCTCTCTCTCTCTCTCTCTCTCTCTCTCTCTCTCTCTCTCTCTCTCTCTCTCTCTCTCTCTCTCTCTCTCTCTACACACACACACACACGCACACGCACACGCACACGCACGCACACACACACACAGTAATAAATGAAAGAAAGCGAGAGAAATAAGCATGTAAATGAGTAGAGGAAAGGTAGTCTTCTTCTCACAATAGCCTCATGAGATGATGATACAATCTTATTTTTCATCATGTTCTCACAAGAGAAGCAACAAAGATTGTAAAATCTAGAGAAAATACAAGTTACATTCAATTTATAGCCATAAGAATGATTTCTATGATCAAATTTTCACCTTAGGCACACTTGGCCAAGCACTCCATTGTATACAAACATAAGATCATCAATCCAACTATGTATCTAGTTTCCCTTTTACTAATTCACACACGTGTAGCTAGCCTAGTTATTAATGGAGTAATGGGTAAGAATGGGTGGTTAAAACTTGTAAAAAAATTCTCATTCATGTAGACTAGCAAGTTAAGGTAATAAGTTAGCAACATGGTGATGTAATGAATTATCCCAACCATTTGTACTGGTCAATTCACATCAAAGAATAAGAGATGAAGACCCTCTTCTGCCATAGTAATTGTTGTTAGTTGAGTAGGATGATGAGAAATTGTAGATAGTTGCGAGTGGCGATGAATGTAGGGTCTTAATAGTTGGTGAACGTGGTATCTCAAAAAAGAAAACTAGCTCCTACTCCTAAAATTTGATGTTGTCATCCTCTTTATAGGAACATTAAAGATGAGGTTGAAATCCCAATCTTTTATGCTTCTTTAGATCATAATCCACTCCATGTCTTCGAGGATAAGGAAGGCAAGTGGGATTTGCTCTTTTCCAATATAGTGGCATTGAAAAAAGAAATCCAAGCATCTTAGTTGATACCTAGTAAAGACTATAGAACTAATTATTCTCTAGATGCTATTTAATCTAAAACTACTCGATGTTTTTACCCTCAGATTAAATTCCATTGAGATTGAGATTGGACAGATGGTTGAAGCTTCAAACTCGTCATCAAGATGATCATCTCCTACTTCTCTTTGCCATCATCTCTACTTCTCATCATCTCAATAACAACTAAAACAAGAAAGATTGATCATCATCCTTGTCAACATCAACATTGAACATATAAGTTCATTGATCATCATCTATGTAGTAAAAAATAGTATCTCAAAGGCATTGCCATGGATCATAAGGGAGAGAGGGAGATAGTTAAAATGTTAGCACTAAAGAATAATAAAGTCTAGAAAATCCTTAATATAAAGGCCTTTTCTCCCCCTCTCAATGTTTATCCTCTTCGGTCACACTAAAAGGTCAAAGAGAGAGAGAGAGAGAGAGAGAGAGAGAGAGAGAGAGAGAGAGAGAGAGAGAGAGAGAGAGAGAGAGAGAGAGAGAGAGAGAGAGAGAGAGAGAGAGATGGATAACGAGGGAGAGATGAAGAGAGGGAGAAGAGAGAGGAAGAGAGAGAGAAGAAGAGATAGAGATGAATAATAGAGAGTTAGAAGAAAAGGATTGTTGAAGTCTTCATCAACGGAGTATCGTCTTCCTTATCTCCACTATTCTCATTGATTCTTTCTCCTCCATATATTAATTCTCTAGTAACCTATCTAATTGGTCCCTTATCTCCACTATTCTGATTGATTCTTCCTCTTCAATATTTTAACTCCATAGTAAACTATCAAATCAATCTCTTATCAAAGCCAAATACCAATCCTACCAACTCCTATTTTAATCTATCTTTTACTCTACTCGATTGATGATTTCAAGGCAACAATACTACCTTGAAATAATAAGAAATCCCATACCTATTAATCCAATTCTCCTTATCTTTGAGCTACATTAAAGCTTATTCAAAAGCTAGCTTTTTGAAATTCAAGTATTGATCCAATACTCCTTTTTTTTCACATCTCTATTCCTATCTCGGGGGTGCACCTTATAGGACATGTAAGATACCATGTGAGTTCAAAATAAAGGGTATTTTATGTGATAAAATTTACAACATTATATTTACAAAAGGGGATTTTAAATTAAAATTTGAAAAAAATATGTAAGTTTGGTAAAGTAAAAGGGGTCATTTTATGGCCTTATAGCATGTAAAAAAATGATATTTATTAATACCCTTTGAATGCATATTATATATAGATGGTTTCTTATAGGTGCACCCCTTGAGATTCCTACCCACCATAAATTTCTAAACACCCTCTTATCTAAACTAAAGAACCCTTTATCCTTAGTTGAAGCCCTACTTCAAAGATTGTAGAATAGGGTCAAGCTAAGGAGAATTATGGAGTGGGAAAACAACCAAAGAATGAGTATGAAGTCAAAGTGAGAGTGGGAACATAGAATCATGATGGAACCCAAGAGGAGAGCTGTTAGAGGGGTTTTAGCTGAAAGGTCGTATCCACCGGAGTGTGTTATTTTTACAAACTTTTGATTTCGTACTTTTGTAATTTAAACTAATTTTTCGAGCTCTTTGAAACAACCTTGGGTTTTTTCTACAATGATATCAGTATTATTATTCAATACATAAAGGTATAATGATAATTCAAATACAATAGTCTCACAATACCACACACTATTGTGAGCATGCTTCCAAAGATGGATCACCAACGGTGTCATTGTAGGGTCCAGTGGCAACACATAATAGATCAAGCATCTGCAAATGGTTGTATAACTAATAATCATTTGACAATAATGACATGTTATCTTGGATTTTCCCTCACTTGTAGGATAGCCCATGCTCACCCTATCTATCTAAGCAACCATGGAAAAAAAATCATTGTATCTTCTCTCAATTATGTAGTAAGGACAAGTGATCCTAAGACATTGAAGATTTCCAAGACAATAGCTCTAGTGCAGTGTGCACTTTATTGCCATATTTTTTTGTGAGGGTCGTGACCAAAGGTGACCATCATATTTCTATTCCATACACATCATTCGATTCTTATTATGTATAACTATAATCTCAAAAGAAATCATACCATTATACTCAATTGGGAGCTCATCCATCTTTCATGGAGGTCCATAGAGCACTAGTAAATTTTTCAATCTACATGGCCTAGATTTCTCCTCAATGAAGGCCACAATGGACTTATCATAGGAAGAAACATCATTGCTTTGGCTTCCCACACACATAGCTCCTCCTCAATATTTTTGTCATGCAGTCCCATGTGGGCAGCTCTATCATTGTATGCAGCTGTTGAAACTGTCACTTTGTCAATATCCTTATTATCATCTGAGGGTATATCAAGACACATTGGAGTTGATTTGCTACAACTAGGAGTATAATCAGTGTAGTCATTAATCTCACCTTTTATTGACTCAATACTGTAAGACATGTACACATAGTCATTTGAGTGCATGATAGAGTATATGATTGATAGTGTGCTATTAATCAAGTAGTACACATGCCCTTTATGATCCCATCTTGGAGACACATTGATCTTGTTTGCTCAGCCTTAATTCTCTATGAAGGCTTACTACCCTTGGAATTTTCGTATTGGAGGCAATAAATTCTGGAAGTAGTACTCACTCAAAATAACCTCTCCATTTCTCAATGACACCATATGCTCTATGTAATCACCAGCTATTCTCCATGTCAAAATGGCAAAAACTTGACATGTTGTGCTCTCTATTGGGTTAGTATTTGATGAAAGAGAAGACAACTTTTTATTGAGCTTACAAGGTCTATATGTGATGCCAGGAGGCATATTTCATGGTGGATTCCGTGAGGTTTTACGGTGGTTTCGGTAAACTTTGATGACCGGGGCTCATACAAAAAGTGGATTCTTTGTGCGAAAAGTTGATGGGGACGCCTGTCCTTTTCGCGCATTTCATTAATTTAGTGTGTACATGGGTGATTCCATAGCGGGTGATTCCGCAAAATACATATTAAATTAATAAACGTTTATGAGTTTAGAGTGCGCACTCGTAATAAATTAAGGTTAGGATTTATTTCTAACCAGTTGATTTATTTATGTAGCTGAAGACTGCTAGGTATTCACTTTTGTCGGTTTAATTGTATTATTTTACTAACGATTGTGAATGCTTCAGTTGATGTGTAGAGATAGCAGCAGTGGCGGAGGAAAGCATTGGAGTCTAGCGAGTATTCGACCTATGGATTATATTTTGATAGGCGCCACGCCTATATTTTGTCATGTCTATTGAGGCATCGATTATTTATCATTATTTTGTATGCGCCTATGCGCACGGATATGTTATTTCTATTTGGACATTGTGTTGGGCGTGCCAGACTCTATGGGCACCGTCCATTAGCTTTATTCCTATTTTTGTAAAAGCAAACTCAAAAGCTAAAAGCTTGTCATATTTTTCTAAATTGGGCTATTATTGAACATGAAGATGGAAATATACATAAAATACATGCTTTGTGAAGCGCTCACACAAGGCATGGGGGGAGATTGAACCCAATTGGTCTCTTGCTCTTGTCATTCATGCTTTTTACATTGTAATTTGTGCAAAAAGGTAGAGTTCATTGTTCTTGGGGACCTTCCGGGATTCACTATGTGAGCATACAGCGACCGATCTGCGCACCAATATGTATGTGCATACATGTTTGTGCATATGGATATGCACATTGTCTTTGAGAGGAAGGTGCTAGTTTTGGTGATAGTAGTGTTGTCAATATGTCTATTCATACTTCACTGAATGCCATCTTTGAACTACCTCTCTTTCTACCTTTTATACCCTTTACTTTTATAAACACTATCAACTTTATAATGATTCAACCATATTCATCTTAGGAATTTAAAGTAGTTGTCTCTTAGCAAAACAAAAAAATCATTATGAATTACTATAATGAATCTTAGTTTATGACTATATTTTAGCTTATGCTAAGTTCTATATCAAATCTAAATTTAGTAGATAGAAGCTTATTATGACAAAACTTGTTAAAATGTCTGCACGAGCATGCTTAGCAAGCATATTATCACCATGTGTACTAGAAGTAAAGAATGCAAAAAAAGAATAAAACAAAGGAAGCCTTTTCATATACTACTTACCACATGAAATAGAATGGTCAAAGTACATATTGGTGTACAAATCATATGCTCTTTGAGAAATTTGAAGTGAACTTTGTAGGCATTACGTCCCCAACAAGGAGAGCTGGTCCACCATGGATTTAACTTTTCAGGCACTAAGTCCCCATCAAGGATTCCTTTGTTCTACATGTTCCATGCAATGTGCTCATACAATGATGCAAAGATGTTCAAAGAGGAGAGAGAGATAGGGAAAACACCATATCCATGAGCCTTCAGGCTCTCAAGCTCATTCCTTCATTTCCACACACTAAAACGAAAAGCACACACACTCTACAAGATAAAGTGACCTAGTGTAAATGTAGACTAGACGGACTAACTCTAGTCAGGTCACTAACTGACTACTAACCCGACTTATTTAATGTAGTCACATGTAGACAGCTGTACACACTAGTTGTCATAGATGTCGGTCATAGATGAAGACACACTGACGGTGAGCTTGATTTCCAACACTCCCCCTCAAGCTCAAAAGCAAAACTCAAATCATCTGCATCACTCCAAGTAACTGTCTAAAGTGAATGAACTTATCTTTACCAAGTGATTTGGTAAAGATGTCTGCTACCTGGTCTTCAGTCTTCACATGCTCCAAGTCAATCTGATCTGCTAAAACCATTTCCCTGATGAAATGGTAGTGAACCTCAATGTGTTTTGATCTTGCATGATAAACATGATTGCTTGCTAACATAACACTGCTCAAATTGTCACAATACAGCTTGACTTTGCTGTCCAAGTGTACTCCCAAGTCATTCAGCAACTTCTGTAACCACTTAGCTTCACAGGCCGCTAAGACTGCAGCATGATACTCTGCTTCCGTACTGGACAATGCAACTGTAGGCTGTTTCTTACTCTGCCAACTGATCATGCTACTACCCAATCCAAATGCATAGCCACTGGTTGACCTCCTGTCATATGTGCAACCAGCCCAGTCAGCATCAGTGTACCCCATCAAGTCAAGGGGTTTCCCATATGCATAAAACAGCCCATGAACTGTGGTACTCTTTACATATCTCAGAATTCTTCTGACTGCATCCAAGTGTGGTTTGCGAGGCTTCTGCATGAGCTGACTGATCAGCCCCACAGCATAACTCAAGTGAGGTCTAGTGATCGTGAGATAGATCAAGCTGCCTACCATCTGTCTGTACATAGTAACATTCTCAATCTCTATCCCAACATCAATCTTCAGCTTGACATTCTGCTCCAAAGGCGTATCCATAGGCTTGCAATCAGCCATACCATATTTCTGTAACATGTCATGAGCATACTGCATCTGTAGTAGCCATATGCCTCGAGGTGTAGAGACAACCTCAATCCCCAAAAAATAATTCAGCTCTCCAAGATCCTTGACCTTAAACTCAGCCTGTAAACATGTCTTTATTTCTACAATCCCATTTTCATCATCTCCTGTAATGATTAAGTCATCAACATAGACAACTAGAAAAACATAGCCACTATTTGTCTTCTTCGCAAACAGACTATGATCAGCATCTCCCAATCAGAAACCATGTTGCTGTAAATAGCTGCTGATGCAAGCATTCCATGCTCTGGGTGCCTGTTTCAACCCATATAATGCCTTTTTCAGCCGACATACATGTGCTGGAAATTCTGGATGTACATAGCCTTCAGGCTGTTCCATGTAAACCTCTTCCTATAATTCCCCATTGAGAAATGCATTCTTTACATCCATCTGCCATAGTTTCCAGCCTCTAGCTGCTGCCAAAGCAATCACAGTTCTAACTGTAGCCATCTTTGCTACAAGGTTGAAAGTCTCCTTATAATCAAGAACATGCTGCTGTGCATACCCTTTTGCAACCAGCCTGGCCTTATATCTTTCCAATGATCCATCTGATTTACATTTTACCTTATACACCCACTTGCATCCAATAGGTGTTTTGCCCTCAGGCAACTGTACCAAATCCCATGTACCATTTTCAGCCAAAGCTGAATATTCCTCATCCATAGCAGCACTCCAATTCTCATCTGTAAACTGCCTCATCAAACTTACTTGGTTCTCTAAAACCTATTACTTTCATCATATAAGCATAATGACGGGCTGAATATCCAGTGTAAGTATACCTGTCAACAGGTCGTCTGACCCTCTCTGATCTCCTGAGCTGTGGCTCACTGTGAGCTTGCCTCTCATGAGGCAGCACATAACGGCTCTGTCTAGCACCTGGTGTCATAACAGACGGAATCCCCAATTCACTATCTAAGCTGTCACTGCTAGATGAATCATAACCTGCAGTGAGTGGACCTGTTACATCTTCAAAAACCTTTTCTTTTCCCTTAGCCATCAGTAGGCACTGCAACAGGATTCCCATACCAAGATGCTAACTCATCAAATACTACATCTCTGCTTATGAGTGTCTCATGCGTAGAAGGTACATAATACTTATATGCTTTCCGTTCCTGTGCATATCCAATAAACACACTTTTCACTGCCTTAGGATCCAATTTCTTCCTCTTCTCATCCGGTATATGCACATATGCAATGCTGCCAAATACCTTCAAGTGTGAAATATCAGGTTTATGACCATATAGCCGTTCATACGGAGTGACATCATGAATCCCTGCTGTAGGGGTTCGATTCAGCACATATACAGCAGTCACCACTGCTTCAGCCCAATAACCATTTGGCAGACATTTTTCATTCAGCATAGCTTTAGCTGACTCCATCAAAACCCTGTTTTTCCTCTCTGCAACACCGTTTTGCTGCGGTGTATAACTGCATGTGAGCTGTCTTTTGATCCCATGTTTGGCAAGATATTTGTCAAAGTAGTTTGAGACATATTCACCTCCTCCATCTGATCTCAAACATGATATGTAACAGCCCAATTCATTTTCACCATGTTTCTTAAAGTCTTTGAATGCATCAAACACATCATCCTTAAGTTTCAAGATATAAAGCCAAGTGTACCTGCTGAAATCATCAATAAATGAGACATAATATCGTGCACCACCAAAAGAAGCATTATGTGAAGGACCCCAGACATCAGAGTGCACCAACTGTAAAGGCCTAGTGCTGTTTTTTACATGTCTCATGAAAGGAAACCGTGCCTGCTTCCCAAACTGACATGCAGGGCATACATGACCAAAATCATTATACTTGAATTTAGGTAATCCAAGTACTACTTCTTTCTGCTGCATAGATTTCAGCTTTTGTACATTGACATGTCCAATCCGCTTGTGCCAAATCTCTACATCCCGAATGGCACTCTCATCATGTGCAAACATGGCTGCCTTGAGTCCCGGAATGGTCGCATCCAATGTAAACATCCTGCCATCCCTTCTGCCCTTGGCAATTAACTTGCAGCCATTTCCATACTCCTCAATGAAACACCCATCTTTGTTGAACCTCACTTGCAAATTCTGTTCTGCCATTTGACCCACAGATAACAGATTCTTTGTTATGGTTGGTACATGTAATACATCATGCAGGCCTTTCTTCTTTCCATCAGGCATCATAAGAGGAACAATCCCTTTATGTTGTATGTCATGTTGGGTGTCATCCCTAGTACATACATGACCATGTGTACCTGCAACCATCTCATCAAACCACTCTCCATGTGGGGTCATGTGGTTTGACGCTCGAGAGTCAATGTACCATCTATCATCTCTATCATGTCTCGATGCATTTTTAGATACATGCTGCATGGCAAAGAGTTTATCAACTGACTCATCATGAGCACCACTGGAAGATGCATAGTGCCCATACGGTCTACCCTTTGCCTTCATATCTCCTTGCTTCTTGTAACAATCCTTTGCAATATGCCCATACCGGCCACAATAATGGCAGTCCTTGTCCCTGTTGGACTCATCAGACGACTGCCATGAACCAGAACCACCACCTCTACCTCGGGGTGATCTCCCCCTGCCTCTAAACCCACCAGATCCATGCTGGCCTTGTGTATTTGCACCATGCCAATTACTCTGCTGCTGCTGCTGTCCATAAGTATTACGAGTATCACCACGACCTCGAAATGAACTACGACCTCTAGATCCTCTGCCACGCTGGCTAGAGTACAACACAGTGTCTCTACTCTGAGATGCACTAGAACCTGTATTCAAACCAAGTTTGACTTCCTCATGTAGCAACAAGGCAACTAGCTCTTCCCAGCTAGGGGGCTCTTCTCTGACAGAAATGGAAGTGTCAAAAGCTTTGTACTCTTTGCCTAAGCCATTCAAAGCAACAGCAATCATGTCATCTTCTGATACACTTGAGCCAATAGTAGCAAGTTGATCAGCTATGGTCTTAATCTCCATGGTATACATCTGGATGCTCTTGCCATTCCTAGACATGTTGTTCAACTGTTGTTTCAACTGGATCTTTCTTGCATGTGTCATGGTTCCATAATTTTTCATCAGTATGTCCCAAGCATCCTTCGGAGTCTCACATCCAGTGATTTGAATTACCATAGCATCAGATATACATAAGGAAAACCAATGCAACACCTTGCATGCTCTTTCATTCCATAGCATGTAGGCTCTTTTCTATTCATTTGTTGGATTGTGTGCAGGCAACTCAGGAGAAACTTCATCTCCTGTACATAAATCCCAATAACCTCTGCCAACCAGAAAGTTTTTCATTCTGAATTTCCATAATGTAAAGTTCTTATTATCCAACTTCTCTCCAACTATCTGAGTGATATTGTCAGTCCCATGTGCATTAGCCATGATGCAATAGACTGTCTATCAAGTGCCTGACTCCCTGCAGTCCAATAAGTATGACTGACTAAGTTCAGTCCATAACAATTTATGACAGTTTTCTGCACTAAATTGCAGAAAAAAAACCAGGGTATTTCAGCCCACTGACACCCCAAAACAACCCACAAACAAGTGGTCTCAACTGTAGATATAACTGTCAATACATAAGCTATGTGTTTGCTTCAGCTTAAGCTTCTGTAACCTCACTGCCAGGGTACATACATGCAGTCTGAAAACTGTAAACTGTGAGTAACCAGCAGCAATTTCAAGTCCAAAACTGAGTGATAATCATGTCATACATGTTCCAAAATCTCCCAGGTAGCTGCTAGTACATTTGGCAGTCAAGACATGATCATAAGGGCACAAAACAGTGCATAACCAGCACATACAAGTGTCAACAAATTCAGTTGCAAGTTGTAGTCAACCAAAATTCAGCATACCAAGCTCCAAGCAGCTCCAAAATGTCTTTTGACCATGTCATACATTTACTTTGTAGTGGCAAGTTCAATACATGAGCATCTGAGTAAGCATAGACAACTTGTCTTCATTGACCAATGGCATAAACCTCATGAGCTGTTTGTAATTAACCAGGACAGTGTAATTGCATTTACTTCAGCTTCAAAATTCAGTTTTCAATGATGCTCATTTCTTGCTTCAATTCTCCATGCATTCAGTATGTATAGGCCAGTTCATATAGATGATGGAACCCCCACGATGACCTGTATTGCTTCAGTAATGCACAATACTTGTCATTGACTGTGTATGACAGTTTTCAGCCTGTCAATGATTTTCAGATCTGAGTATTCTGAGCAAAAGATCTTAGCTCCAAGACATTTGATCCAATGTATACATGCTTTGACACATTCTTGTGCTCCAAAGATGCCTTCTGAGTGTAGTACAAGGCTCCTGTGTGTCAGTAATGACTGAATGCATGCTGTCCATTCATGTTTACAGCAGTTCAGAAATGATTACAAGTCTTTGTCTGTCACTCCAGCTCATAACAGAGCTCCCACACAAGCATTTACTTCTTGCACACTTCAAATACCTTCAATAGTGAGCATGCATGCTCTATGAACCTTGTCCAAGTGCCCCACTGAAGATTGACAGGTTGCTGTCCACTCAGATCAGCAGGCGCGGATCACGCAGAATTCCTGGCCTTGTTTCCAGCTGGTCCTCCTCATCATGAGGCTCAATGACCACTTGCAGATGCTCAAAGATGCCCACCAAGGCTCCTAGGAAGACCTCAACCACAATGATAAAGCATGGAGTCCAAGATGAGCAAATGCATACCTTGACAGAGTAATGGCAGCCTGTTCCTCTTTTCAAAAACACCTTGTTCTTCAGCTTCTTCAAGTCTTCTTGATTTCCTCCTGCTCCAGAGAGCTCAACCTAGCAATGCTCTGATACCATGTTCAAAGAGGAGAGAGAGATAGGGAAAACACCATATCCATGAGCCTTCAGGCTCTCAAGCTCATTCCTTCATTTCCACACACTAAAACGAAAAGCACACACACTCTACAAGATAAAGTGACCTAGTGTAAATGTAGACTAGACGGACTAACTCTAGTCAGGTCACTAATTGACTACTAACCCAACTTATTTAATGTAGTCACATGTAGACAGCTGTACACACTAGTTGTCATAGATGTCGGTCATAGATGAAGACACACTGATGGTGAGCTTGATTTCTAACAAAAGAGACATGTTTACAAATTGAGATGTATCCAGTGGGAAACAACACAAAATGAAGATAATACTCTTGTGATTGGAAAGTGCTAGCCTCACCTTAATGGATATTTTTGCAATCTATACGTTTGATGTTACTTTATAAAACATGTTTCCACCATCATGTTTACCAATTATAACTTTCCCTACTCGCACCTCCTCCACTCTTTATGGATGTGTGAAGGGTGTCACTTGAATTTGCAATGTTCTACATAAAGACTTTGCATCTTCCTTGAGATTCTAGAATTTCACTAGCTAGTTCATCCTCAAATTTAGAACCCTCCCTTTTCTTCACTTAAAGCTTCCTTCAATGTGTTAGCTTTGTAATACCTCTGTTGTTACCTTCTTTTATTCTTTGCTAACCACTTTGTCCTATACATTAAACCAAACTCTTGTACTTGAAAGATTATCTTTGATGGTGAGAAACCTACTATGCTAAAAAAGGCTGAGAAATGCCACTTCTTTACTAGAACAAGAACAACAGCTTTGCAACATCATGCATAAAACTTGCTCAAAACTTGTAGATATTGTGCACATAAACTCAAGCCATGGAGTAGGCACATCACAAGCCTTTCTGGTACATTAAGTAGACACACAAGGTAGAAACCAAAAAAATGAGAATGCTTTGACTAAATTTTGTTAGCTTGAGGCATTCTTTGCAATGCATGTGCACAATTAGTATCCCTCTATAGTGTTACAAGTGTAGATATATTGGAAATGAAAGATGATGTCTATCTAGCTATAGGGGAAATTAGATAAAGTAGAGTTTGCATGAGGCAATGGATATAAAACAAAGAGGTATCTTCTCTACACATATGGCACGCATGATCCACTAGCAATGAGCTACTTAAGAGTATAACACCCTGCCTTGCCATTAGAAAGGAGACAATGTGGATGATTAAACCAAACAATATCCCCATGGTGAAATTTGAATTGCCATATCTATAGTATTCTATCCCACTTTGTTATCTCTACATGATCACCCCCCTTATTTTTATGTTGTGGAGGAAATTTGGCATGAGGTTGTTAGAAGCAAGTGATGCCCCTTCAACACATAGATGGGGTAGTTTAAGCTGGCACATATTATGTAAACTCACCAGTCTTTTCATAGAACTCATTCTTTTCCCCATTTTTCCTTAAGTGCAATGTATTTTTTAAATGAAATAGATTCAAATATATTATTGGTTTAGTATACAAAGCATTCAATATGATGACATTATCCATATGTCATCTTTAAGAGTTTTTACTTTGCATACTTCTATATAGGTTTTGTTTTATATTCTATAAGAGATGTATTACAATCCATAACTCGTACATGCTTTAGAGAGTTTGTTGATATGAATGCTATTTTATAATGCCTTCTCACATATTTGAACGTTTAGATGTAAAACTATTTTGAAATTTTAATACCTCGTTGATAATTTACTAACTATCTTGTTATAAGTATGCATGGGTGCATATGTTTATATGCATACATATCCTTAAGTGTTATATCTTTAGCATGCACACATGCATATCTACTTGCATGGATGTGTGCACACATGCATGCATACACATGTGTATAGCTTGCACATGTATCCACCACTTGCAGATATCTATGAAAACATGCATCTAGCTTGTTAAGGAAATTGCTAAGCTAAATATACATACTATAATAGAAAATTCAAAAGGACCTTGAAATCTATCTTAGTATTTAACTTGTAATTCTCCTAGCTACTTCCAATGCACTATTGCATATATTTAAATATAGTTTTTTCTTTTGGTAATAGTTCCTACACCTTCATTGATCCTTTGAACTTAGTCCCTACTCTTACCTTGGCGTGCCTTTGTGATTATCTCACATTGTTTTGTCATTCGAAGTTTGATGCAAATTGAAGTTAGATTCAATATGGATTTTTAATATATACCTTCAATCAGGTTTTCCTATGTTGTTGGATTAAGACTAGCACCTTATTCCCTTTCATCAAATCACTCTCCATTTTCGAACACTAGCATTTTCCTAGTTGGCGAGATTTGCTATCTTGATTTTTTCAAAAAAAGAAGGGAGAAAAGCCGCCCTATTGTCCACATCCATGCAGACGATGGAGGGGCTCTGCCTTGCCCTTTTTTCCCAAAAAAAATGGTTATCATCCTAATCATTCTAGCTCTGCTATCTTGATTTTTATTTTTTTTTTAAAGAGGGCCATCCTTATCATCCTTATCATTCTAGCACGGACAATGGGAGGGCTTTGCCCCCCTCTTCATTTCAAAAAAGTCAATCATCCAACAAGCTCTGCACCCGATTTTCTTTTTTTTTTTAAAGAGTAATTAGTAATCCTAATGTAACAAATCCCCTTGACAACACATAATGTATACTCAAAAAAAATTTAAGAAATATCCCATGGCAATTTTCCTCATCGTATACACGAGCAAAATCATTGATCCTTGCATGAACTTCCCCTCCCCCCTCCCACTAGCCAAAGGACTTAAGCCTTAAAAGTATCAAATCGGTGGGGATAAGTTATTTGTGTGAACTACTCGTTAGACATATGTGTACACGTATACACATGAACACGTGCATGCACATTTTATAAATAAAGATATAATTTACATTTGTGAACTCACTCTTGATGTATGGTTGTGCATTTACTTAAAAGCATGACCCTCTTTCTAATTTTCTCTTAAAATAAAAAAACGAGATTTTTTTGAAAAATCTCAAATTGCCACCTCACTAAAAATATCCTACACATGGCATTTTCATGTTAAAAAGAATTTAGGAAATTTCAAGAAGCTGACACCCAGTTAATCAACCTAGCACCCATCATTTTCATGGTGTCACCATGTGACACCTCAAATACCGCTAATGCACATAGCATCCCTCCCCCCCCCCCCCCCCCCTTCTCCTATAAATAAGACCCCTCCCCTCCATTGTAAGAGCATGAGTGTGGACCTAAACAGATTCTGTTGTGAAGAATGACGATCAAAAAAGCGACGACCACACCCTTACGCTACCAAAATCTTCTCTTAATTCTCTTTATTCTCTAAAATCCAAAAAATTTATCATCATGCTGCCAAGAAGACGAGGTGTGACATCACCCCAAATGTGGCTACGCCGCCAACATCGTCACTTAGTGCAAAGACGGCTACAAATAATCCTAGCCAAAATCAAGTTCTAAAATCAGTTTAAAAAATGCTATTTTATTTTAGAAAAATAATAAAAGTCATTTTATTCTTAAAAGCATGAATTAGATTATTACTTTAAAGTATAAAATCTCAAAAATTAATTATCAAAATTGATTTTTAATGTTAGAATTTTGGTGATTTTTTCCTTTATTGAATGATAATCATTTTTTAGAAAGAAAAAATTAATAATAATAATAATTAAAGTTAAATTAGATTCTAGTCATTAGAAACAATTAGAAAATTAGTTTTATATATACATGGGATAATAAAGTCAATTAAAAAAATGAATGGTTGTTATACTCTAGAAAAATCCTAACATAGAATAATATACTAAAGAAAAAACAAGTATACTTGAAAAACTTATAAATTAGAATGTTGTGCTAACTATTATGCTCTAAGAAAATGTTCATAAAAAATTAAATCAAAATTTTTATTTAGTACCATATCTAGTTTAAGGCTTATCAAAAGTAATCTATTAGAAAACTAGCATTATTACAATATTAGAATTAGTATTAAAGAAACATATATAGAATATTAAAATTATTTCCATGATTGAGCTAACTATAAATTTTAGAATCACACTTATAAGAATGACATTACTAGAATCCTTAGAAATATTAAATATTAACTAAGGATAAATTAGTTAAGTCCATCTCTAAAAGTTAAGTATAGTTATAGTTATTTTCTTGACTAAAAATTAACGGTTTCTATGAACGTTTAAACTAAAGAAGTTATTTCCATGATAATGATAATTGTTAATAGAATTGAAGACTTCTTTAAATAAGAATAGTGACTATCGATTTGGCTATGAAAAGACTTTCGTAATCATAAACTATCCTAGACAACATAGAAATATAAACTATTACTTAGAAATTGATTTTCTAACTCTTGGGTGACAAAACAAATAAATATAGAAGTACAAGAAATTGTTGATTTAGTAAACTTAGAAAAAAATATCATAGGAAAATAAGGTAATCCAATAAAGAAAAGAATTGATTGCTATAATTTGAAAATTTTAGGAAATTGGCAAAACAAATCAAGGAAAGTCTTATCGTAGAAAATTCAATAACCGCAAAAAAGGAAGAAGCAGGGAATGGAAATCCTTAGAAATTATTGGCTGTCAAAATCAAAGTCATCAAAAAATCTTTTTGATCAAGTTATAACCGGCTTTATAAATTACTATTTTTAGTCGCATTAATTGCTCAAGAAATATTAAGTGCAAAGGACTAGATGGTTGATAGTTCTGATTTTCAAAACCTAGATGTGATTGCAATTTCTTCATGAATGAAAGGAAATAATCTTGCCCAGATTAAGGGCGATTTTAATGGTTGACTTTCCCCTGGGGTCAACTGTTGGAGCTTGAATGAGCTAGATATATTTTTTGGTCTACCTAGAGCGTATGACCAGTGCCTAGGACGAACGGTCTAGTATGAAAGGTTCCCTCCTATGTCGAGTCACAACCATGAGGGGCTCCGGTAGAAACTTATTCCTAGAATATGTAGTCACTCCTAAGACGAAGAAGAAATTCGTACTGTTATCAATGCGGTTTTGCATTGGAGTCTGAAAATGTAGGCTGGAAACGCTTCGCTGGTTTTTGAAGGTGGACATATCTCTGGTTTTGAGGGTAGAAATAAAAATATATAAACATGCTTTTATCCAATGTTTTGAAAGGATCCATTTCATTGTTTTCGTGACATGAATTAATGAAGATGTAAAAGGAACCCTGTGCTAAAAGGATAATTAATGAAGCTATTTTTATGTGTTCAACAATGTGGTAGTATGCTCTATTTAGATAACTAAATAAAACATCGTTTAAAGGGAAGCATGCGAGTGACCTTTCTTGACGAAAGGCGTTCGATGGCGTGGTGGACCAGATGAGTCGAGTGCTTTCCTGAAAGGGGAAAATAGGACAAGAGCCGACACGATGACTTACTCTAAGGTCAGAGTCTTAGAACCAAGGCTAATCATTATCTCAAGGGAAAGGTGCAGCGGCTGTGCCAGAACGTGTTAGGGTTCTACGAACCCAAGCCTGTTACTAGAAAACAACGTTGCACTCCATGAACCAAGGGTAATGACTCCTCCCCATTTGGATGAGCAACCTCTCGAAGGACATCTCTGAATGTGAGCTAACTAAAGATAGGAGATTGTTAGGTTAGCAGGAAACACTCAGGTTGATCCTCGTGGGATGAGGCATGACGTTCCCCTATGAGGTGGACTTCAGGTCGCCTAGACTGATCAAAGTCCAAACATTCCAGTGAAGTGTGAACGATGGCAGCTAGGAAAGACCCCAAATGACCACCAAATGTTATCAACTATATTTAGCGATCAGTATGTCACACGTGGTATCAGAGCAATACAATTTTATTTTTTTAATAAAAAATTATTTTCTTAATGCTGTAAATAATAATCACACATTAAGAGAGGATGACCTAGGCCAAATTTCCATAAGTACAATCCTTGAAAAAAAATCTTGGAAAGGAAATTCATAAGAATTATTTGCGAATGGATCTATGGGTATAAATAATGCAGTTTGAGGCCAAGGATTATAGGTCAAAAAAATATTACTAATCTCGCATTGAAATTTTTCTTAAATAACATTGCTCCTCCTGTAAATTATGTGTAGGATGAAGAACAGTTATTTCGTGAAATATTTCAAGAAATATATCAACATGGAAACTGATGTTCTATTTCATTGAGAGATTTTTTTTTTTGCATTATGGAAAATATTTTTATTCCCTCAGAAATTCAGGCTAATCTTGAGCGGTGGACCTTAGAGGAAAATTGGGCACAGACACCTACTTATTACTAGCCAATTTTTGCTGATAGAACAAGCAGTATTGAGTATAGCTTATGGGCATTATGTTAGGTAGAAAGACTCCAATTGGTCTAACTCTATATATTTCATAGAAGTGATATGAATCTGACAGTACACAGCAATGGCGAGACAATGTCTCTAAATCAATGGATCTACAATTCCATTGTTGACATCATCCAACCAAATCGGGTGATGGTAGTCTATCGTACTCGTCAAAATAATTATGAGGTGGAGGAATTGCCAAATTTTCCCAATAGCTATTTGGCATTGGATACATCCAAAGAACCTCCTACTTATTACTCCCTGTATTTATCCAGAATCCATGGATAACTTTATAAATTTTCTTAAATACAAGAAGCCAAAAAATATGTATGGAGCTTTAGTAGTTCATAGGATAAGCCCATGAAAATAATTTTTTTTGTAAAGCCTATGGTGCTTGTTAAAAATATATAATATACTCTCTTTTCTTTGGAAAGATTCTATCATGGTTGAAAAAATCTTGGTTTCAGATAAAGAAGACTTATCATCTCTAAGGATTATAAATCATGAATTTCTCAACGCTAAGAAATTATCAAATTTAAAGTTCCTTCAAATCCTACACCAATGGCAGTTGTTGTCCCAGTCATGAAATCGCTGGCTGAGGAGAAAGAAAGAAAGTTTTTTCTCAAACAAGTAAAGCTGCCAGAATTTAATGGCAAAGGAGCAAAAGTCACCATTAATGCCAAAACCTGGATAGAGCAGATGGAGGATTATTTCTCCGCTTGTTGGCACAAGTGTTGCTAATCAGGCAATGATAGCAAGGTTGAGGCTTATAGGAGAAGCCGGACTATGTTGGAAATAGTGGTGTCAAGACAAATCAGTCTCTGAGCCTATTGTTACCTAGAATCAAATTAAGAAGGCTATCCAAAATTGCCACTTACCCCTTGCCTATTAGACACTCAAGATGAACGAGTTCTTTGACCTCAAGCAGCTAGGAATGACCTTGCAAGGGTACTATTCTCAAATTGTGACCCTGCAAAAGTATGCTCCTCACTTGTCAATGAAGCAACAAGTGGTGCATTTTTGCCAAGGTCTGAATTCTTCCCTTAATGAATAGCTGGAAGCAATGAGGCCTACGGACTTGGAAGATGCACTACTAAGGGCACAATTTTTGGAGAAAGCTTACTCTAAGTAATGAGGCCTACGGACTTGGAAGATGCACTACTAAGGGCACAACTTTTGGAGAAAGCTTACTCTAAGTCAAATAATAGGTTGAAAAATAGATTTTCCTACTCCAAAAGAGCACGGATAGGATATCAACAACAAATGAGTTATAATCAAGGATAAGCTAATGCAGTCAGTGCTCCTCAAAATTGTGGTAGAGATAACAACACAAATAGAAATTGGAATAATGAGCCACGATGTTGGAGATGTAATCAGCCAGGTCATTCACTCTGAATGCCCAAATAAAGGAACGAATGCCAATGCCAATGTCACTGCCAACGTCCCGCAATGTCTTCAAAGAAATGAGACTTTTAATAATAGAGAACGTGGATGTGGAGCTAGGCGAGGAGCGGGGCGAGGACTAGGTCATGGAATGAGGCAAGGAGCAAGCCATGGAGCTAGAATCCGCACATGTGCCATCACACTGGAAGAAGTGGATCCAACTATGGAAGAAGAAGTCAAGAGAGGATCCATTCACGCATCCGTAAATAATCAGGGTACTGGACTGCAATTTTCTGTCATCCAAACACTAGCAGAATATCAAGGTATTCCTTTTAAAATCCTCATTGATTGTGACACAACTCATTTCTTTATTTTCCCAAAATGTGCTAAGAGGCTGAAGTTAAGTCCTGAGCATGCTAGAAAACTGATGGTAGAGCTGGAAAATGGTAGAGAAACAGTCTCAACTCATGTTGTAAACAACATACAATTTGAGTTAGATGGGGAGACTATAAAAACAAATTTCTGGGTTATGCCTTTAGGGGTATATGACTGTCTACTAGGAATGGATTGGTTGAGTCCTAATCAGGAAAATATTCATTGTGGAGAAGGACGAGTTACCTTTAAGAATCTCCTAGGTGAAACAATCCAAGCACATGGATGGTCAAGCAAGTGAAAAATCCAACTAGCTAAAGCCAATCGGATCCTGAAATGTATTAGAAAAAGACTCCCTGTCTATGTGATAAAATTAAACAAAGTGGAGGATAATAAAGATGAAGAAGAACCTTCATGGCTGATGGGCAAATTCGTTGATGTCTTCCCTAAGGAGCTAACTAAATAACGTCCTGAACGGGAATCAGACCATGAAATAAAATTAATCCCTAGAGCTAAACTAATGGCAAGAAGGCCATACAAGATGTTGATACCCGAATCTATTGAGTTGAAAGAGCAATTGAAGCAACTGCTAGAGCAAGGCTTCATTCCTCCCGGTAATTCTCCCTGGGATGCACCTGTCCTATTGCAGAAGAAGAAGGGCAGAACCCTTAGATTATGCATTGACTATAGGGGTCTGAATTAGGTTACAATAAAAAATAAGTATCCGATTCCCTGAATCGATGAATTGCTGGATAGATTGCAAGGAGTTGTGATCTTCTCAAAAATTAACCTGAGATCTGGATATTATCAAATCTGGATAAAAGAAGAGGACATTCCCAAAATAGCTTTTAATACCAGGTATGGCCATTATGAATTCATAGTAATGTCATTTGGGCTGATAGATGCTCCTGCCACTTCCAACAGGTTGGTCCAAGATATCTTCAAGCCCTATCTAGATGAGTTTGTACTCACATTTTTTTATGACAATGTCACCTACTCCAAGGAAGAAGAAGTACATCCATTTCATCTACAGATTGTTCTCGAGCTACTTCACGAGAACAAGGTCTTTGCTAAGAAGAAGAAGTGTTCTTTCTTCCAGAAGATGACAAAATACTTGGGATTCATTGTCTTGAAGGAAGGAATATTCGTAGATCCTACAAAGATCAAGGATGCCCAAGATTGGCCACCACCTCAAAATGTCAGAGAAATCAAAGAATTTCTAGGTATGACAGGGTGGTAAAGGATTTTTATCAAGGATTATTCTTTAATTGTGGCACCTCTCAGTGAGCTACTCAAGAAGCAAGTTAAGATTGTATGGACAGAATGAGAGCAAGAAATCTTTGATAAGCTAAAAGAGTGTCTCACCACTACTCCTGCCCTAAAGTTGCTAGACTTCTCAATGGAATTTGAGGTCATCACAGATGCAAGTATCATGGCATTGGGATGTGTCCTTACTCAAGAAGGTTGTCGAGTCGCGTATTCTTCTCGAAAGTTGAAACCTTATGAGAAGAATTATGCTACGCATGACCTAGAGCTTACCTTGAAACTTTGGCGTCATTATCTGTTGGGTAGAAGGTTCACACATGTGACTGATCACAAAAGTCTTAAATGGATCTTCACACAACCATTTTTGAACATGAGATAGATTGAAGTGCTTCAGAAATTTGATTTTGAGATCAAGTTCTACCCTGGAAAGGAAAATGTGGTAGCTAATGCCTTCAGTAGAAAATCATTCCTCGATGCTTTATTCTTAGAATATCCTAGCAACAGAGGATTTCTCAGTAGTCTGATTTCCATGCCAAGCAATCCCATCTTAGAAGTAGTGGATGCAGAGATTCCCAATTATACAAATTATCTGGATTTAAGAGAGACCATCAAAGCAGGAGATGATGGTTCAAAATTAGAGCCTAGATACAAATATTATCACCTTGAAGGAGAGTTGTTGTACTATCAGCATAGGCTATGTGTGCCTAACAATTGGAACCTCAAAAAGAAGATTCTCCGTGAGGCCCATGACAGTCCCGTAGTAGCTGGACACCTTGGCTATGCTAAGACTATCAATGGTGTTAGGAAAAGCTATCATTGGCCAGGCATGAAAGCTAATGTTATGAGGTATGTGACTCAATGCTTGAGTTGCCAGCGAATCAAGATAGAAAGGATCAAACTTCTTGGAGAGGTACATTCACTTGACATTTCATAAATGAAATGGGAATGTATCAATATGGATTTTGTGGTTGGCCTTCCTACAATGCAAGGAGGTTATGATTCTACCCTAGTAGTTGTGGATTTGTTGACAAAGGTTGCTCATATCATCCCAGTAAAGACTACCTTCAGAGCATTTGACATTGCTAGGTTGTTTGTCAAGGAGATCTTTCGACTGCACGGGCTACCAAAAAGGATAGTTAGTGATAGAGACTCACTTTTCACATCCAAATTCTAGACTTATCTCTTCCAAGATATTGGAACCCAATTGTGCTTCAATACTGCCTATCATCCGCAAACAGATTGGCAAATTGAACGGGTCAATCAAGTACTAGAGGACATTTTAAGGGCTTACTACAGCAGAGAGCCTAAGAAGTGGATCCAATATCTTTTCTTGGTGGAATTCTCCTATAATGCCTCATACCAACAAGCATTGGTATGATTTCCTTTCAGGCATTGTATGGGCAAGAGTTCTTGTCTCCTCTAAATTTTTCAGATCTGACCTTAAGGGTCAAAGCATCTAGGAAAATGCTAGAAGAAATGGAAGAGCAAACCAAAGTGATCCGTCAAGACATTAACGCTGCTCAAGACAAGGAAAAAGGCTTATGCAGACACCAAGAGAACTTCTCGCACATTCAAGGAGGGGGAGATGGTCTTCTTAAGGATTCGACGTAAGAAAAATTATCTATCTCTTGGAAAATTCAAGAAGCTAAGCCTTAGATATTGCGGCCTCTACAAAATTCTCGCACATTCAAGGAGGGCGAGATGGTCTTCTTAAGGGTTCGACGTAATAAAAGTTCTCCATCTCTTGGAAAATTCAAGAAGCTAAGCCTTAGATATTGTGGCCCCTACAAAATTATCAAATGTCTTGGTAGGGATGCCTACAAATTAGAACTTCCCCCTCATCTCAAAGTTCATAATGTTTTTCATGTAAATCTTCTAAAACAGTATGTCCCAAGTCCTAATCATGTCTTAGATGATGGACAGATTGTAATGCCAACTCAAGGAATCTTAGAAGTCCAAGCTTGAGAGAATTCTAGAGGTTAGAGAGAAGCCTCTTAGGAATCGTAATCTTCGTGAGTACCTTGTACAATGGAAGGACTTCCTTGAAGAAGATACCATCTGGATCGAGGAGTCCATTCTCTGGATAGACCACCCAGAGTTTCTCTTGAGATGAGGGCATCTCAATTTCTTTAAGGGGAAGAGGATGTAACAGATTGCCTTGACAACACAAAGTGTACAAAAAAAAAAAAAAAACTCCCATGGCAATCTTCTTCATCATATACACGAGCAAAATCGTTGATCCTTGCATGAAACCCCTCCCCTCCCCCCGGTAACACTAGCTAAAGGACTTAAGCCTTACAAGTACCAAATCAGTGGGGATAAGTTATCCATGTGAACTCATCCTTAGGCATATCTGCACACGTATACACGTGAACACATGCATAGACATTTTATAAATAAAGTTATAATTTACGCTTGTGAACTCACTCTTGATGTATGGTTGTGCATTTACTTAAAAACATGCGAACACATGAAAAAAGAATAGTTTTTGCAAACACGGGCTAATTATTCTCAATAGTATATATGCGTTATTCCTTATCATAAAAACTCCACCTTAGTCATCAACAAAACACGTAAGAAATTATGCATGCATGAAAAGAAAAAATGGGAAGAAAAGAAAAATCATCTAGTTAGTCTAAATCTAACTAAAAGCCAAAGAGTAGTTAACTAAAAGAGAGAAAGAGTTCAATTGTAAGTAGGACTTTACAAGAGAATGACAGATGGTGAGAGAGAGATAAGCAATGATTAGAAAGAGCGTGTACTTTTTCTCCCATGTCTTAACCACATAAGTACTCATTCCCCTATTTTTCCAACTATCATATAAAAGAAATTTGGGATACTTTTAGCCACTTCCAATCTCATTTAGACACCTCATACCCTCTTTCTAATTTTCTCTTAAAATCAAAAAAAGATATTTTTCTAAAAAATCTCAAACTGCCACCTCACTAAAAATATCTTACACATGGAATTTTCATATTAAAAAGAATTTAGGAAATTTCAACAAGCTGACACCCAATCAATTAACCCATCACCCATCATTTTCATGACCATGTGACACCTCAAATGCCGCTTATGCACACAGCATCCCACCTCCCCCTCCCCTTCTCCTATAAATAAGACCCCTCCCCTCCATTGTAAGAGCATGAGTGTGGAGCTAAACAGACTCTGTTGTAAAGAAGGGTGATCAAATAAGCGACGACGACACCCTTACACTGTCAAAATCTTCTCTTAATTTTCTTCTTTCTCTAAAATCCAAAAAATTCATTATCCTACCGCCAAGAAGATGAGATGTGGCATCACCCCAAATGTGGCTACGCCGCCAACATCGTCACTTAATGTAGGGCCGGCTACGAATAATCCTAGCAAAAATCTAGTTCTAAAATAAATTTAGAAAATGCTATTCTATTTTAGAAAAATAATAAAAATCATTTTATTCTTCAAAGCATAAATTAGATTATTACTTTAAAGTAAAAAATCTCAATAAATTAATGATCAAAATTAATTTTTAATGTTAGTATTTTGGTGATCTTTTTCTTTATTGAATGATAATTCTTTTTTAAAAAGAAATAATTAGTGATAATTATAGTTAAAGTTAGATTAGATTCTAATGATTAGAATTAATTAGAAAATTAGTTTTATATATACATGGGATAATAAAGTCAATTGAAAAAATGAATGATTGTTATACTCTTTAAAAAATCCTAACATAGAATGTTATACTAAAGAATAAACAAGTATGCTTGAAAAACTTTTTACTTAGAATGTTATGCTAGCAATTATGTTCTAGGAAAATTTTCATAAAATATCAAGTCAGAAATCATATTTAGCATCATATCTAGTTTAAGGCTTATCCAATGTAATCTATTAAAAAACTAACATTATTACAATATTAGAATTAGTATTAAAGAAATATATATAGAATATTAGAATTCTTTCCATGATTGAGCTAACCATAAATTTTAGAATCACACTTATAAGAATGACATTAGTGAAATCCTTAGAAATATTAAATATGAACTAAAGATAAATTAGTTAAGTCCATCTCTAAAAGTTAAGTATAGTTATAGTTTAGATGCATCATTGAATATTGAGTTATTCTCTTAACTAAAAATTAATGGATTCTATGAATGTTTAAACATATAGAATTTATTTCTATGATAATGATAATTGTTAATAGAATTGAAGACTCATTTAAATAAAAATAGTGTCTACCGATTTGACCATGAAAAAAATTTCGTAATCATAAACTATCCTGATGACATAGAAATATAGATTATTACATAGAAATGGATTTCCTAACTCTTGCGTGACAAAACAGATAAATACTAAAGTATAGAAAATGGTTGATTTAGTAAACTTAGAAAAAAATGTCATTGGGAAAGAAAGTAATCGAAGAAAGAAAAGAATTGATTGCCATAATTTTGAAAAATTAAAAAATTGGCAAAACAAATCAAGCAAAGTCTTCCTGTAGAAAATTCAATAGCCACAAAAAGGAAGAAGCAAGGAATGTAAATCCTTAGAAATTATTGATTGCCAAAATCAAAATCATTGAAAAATCTTTTTGATCAAGTTATAACTGACTTTATAAACTACTATTTTTAGTTGCATTAATTGCTCAAGAAATATTAATTGCAAAGAATTGGATGGCTGATAGTTCTGACTTTCGAAACCTAGATGTGATTGCGATTTCTTTACTAATGAAAGGAAATATTCTTGCCCAGATTAAGGGTTTTAATGGTTGACTTTCCCCTGGGGTTAACTGCTGGAGCTCGAATGAGTTGGATATATTTTTTGGTCTGCCTAGAGCATCTGACCACCCACTGCTTAGGACGAACGGTCTAGTATGAAAGGTTCCCTCCTATGGCGACTCATAACCATGAGGGGCTCTAGTCGGAACTTATTTCTAGAATATGTAGTCTCTCCTAAGACGGAGAAGAAATCCATATTGTTATCAATGCAGTTTTGCATTGGAGCCTGAAAATGTAGGCTGGAAAAGTTTCTCTAATTCTTGAGGGTGGACACATCTCTGGTTTTGAGGGCGGAACTGAAAATATATAAATATGCTTTTATCCAATGTTTTGAAAGGACTGGTTTCACTATTTTTGTGATGTGAATTAATGAAGATGTGAAATGAATCCTATGTTAAAAGGGTGATTAATTAAGCTATTTTTATGTGTTTAATAGCGTGGTAGTATGCTCTGTTTAGATAAATAAAGAAAACATTGTCTAAAGGGAAGCAGGTAAGTGACCTTTCTCGACAAAAGGCGTTCGATGTGGCTGGGTGGACCCGATAAGTTGAGTGATTTTTTGAAGGGAAAAATAGAATAAGAGCTGACACGATGACTTACCCTCTAGGGTCAGAGTCTTAGAAACCAGGCTGATCATTATCTTAGAGGGGGAAAGGCGCAGCAGGTGTGCCAGAACACGTTAGGGTTCCACAACCCAAGCCCATTACTGGAAAAAAGCATTGCACTCCATGAACCAAGGGTAATGACCCCTCTCCATTTGGACGAGAATCCTCTCAAAGGACATCTCTGAACATGAGCTAGCTAAATATAGGAGACTATTAGGTCAGTAGAAAACACTCAAGTGGATCCTCATGGGATGAGACAAGACGTTCCCTTACGAGGTGGACCCTAGGTCTAGAGTGATCAAAGTCCAAACATTCCAGTGGAGTGTGGACGGCAGTAGCTAGGAAAGACCCGAGATGACCACCAAACCTTATCAACTATATTTAGCGGTCGGTAAGTTACACCTAATCAAAGATGGGATTCACCATCAAGGTCATCCTCTCACACAGAGCATCAGATGACACTAGTGATGCGGCCTTTATCCTTTTAGATCACTCGCCACATTACATGTTATTTTGGGCTTAGGTGGCCTTAGCCCTAGGCCCATTATTTCTTCCACTAGATGACCACTGATTTTTCCATGAGGTCCAAGACTTGTTATCTATTTGAGAGATGGATTGGGTGTCCAAAACCCTTGTATTGGTGTCTCTTTTCACTGAACACTTGCCTCAATAGATGCTATTACGCCGAAGTTCATCCAAGGTGTAGCAAAGCCCCTTTAGTTACTAGTCCAATACTTTACACTTTGATGTGCTATAATTCTTCCCACTACAGGAAAACCATATAATATATGTGTAAGAGCTTTTGGTACTTCTAAGATAATATACTTGGCATGCTACACCTTTGCTCATCATGTGGTCACATAAAGTTTAAAGAGCTTCTTGGGACTTTCAATTTGTTTATTGACTTGGTGATAAGTTAGTGTAGCCTCTTGTACATGATGCATCTGATCTCCTTCAGCACAAGGAGGGATTTGATTAGTATAAAATTATGTGTGCACACACACGCATGCGTGTGTGCGCGCGCGCACACACACACACAATCTATCTTTTTGAAAAATGTATCACATGCAGTCTAAAATATGTGTTTCATGTTGTGCTAGACTTCAAGATCCTAGTTGAGTTCTTCAATGCTTGATTTCCTTATTGGATTCTTAACCAACACATAGTTTGATTAGCATGATTGTGATCAAGATTACATAGTTTGGTCCCTCGTGCTAGCTTAAGGCTAGTTTCTTAGACCAAAAGTTATTCACAATCGCCTTATTTTTCAAAAATCCAAGGGTATGCTTATAGTTCGTAACAAGTAGAGGTGGACAACAAATTAGCCTCATCCAACACATAATGTATTTTTGGCATTGTGAGTTATGTTATGTAAACCATTAGAGCTTCTAGTGAAGGAATGCACTAGGCGACGACATGCACTTTATCTCTCACTTATTTGGCCTATTGGCGCTAGTGATCCATCAAGCATTCTTGTTGTTGATCTATATTATGTTAGGTAGTAGGCCCCTTGAAGAAGTGATATATATCACCATGGATTAATACATAGTTGGTATAAACCTTGAGCCTAGCCTAGCTTAAGTTGTGAGTCTAGGCTTTGACCTCTACATAGGACTTCAATCAAAGTCTACATCTTTACCATAACCTAGCCTAACCTAATCCTAAACTCTATTTATAAACCTACCCTTGCCCTAGCATTTGCCTAAGACTAAGTTTGATGTAGCATATGTCTGGAGTATGCTTTGTCTAACCTAGCATAAGTTTAGTCTTAGCCTAAGCATATAGATACTTGGCTAGGCATACATACATACATATATTTGTGTGTGTATGTCAGTACTGTAGTTATCTCCACATTTAAAGCATAGTCCTTTTCCCTTCTGTTCCTTCACAACATCTAGAGAAATGAAGTGTTGGCCACTAGAGCCATGGGAAGGTGATGCAGTGGGCTATTTGTTTTCCGCATAGTTATTCTTAGAATTAGAGCCAAATGTTGTCCCAAAGTGCCCATTTTTCTTTTAGCATGGAAGGCGGGGTAAGTGGATACTTTGGGGCTATTAGGCATAGAAGTGCCTCAAAAACCACCTCCATATGGGGCTGATCTTGAAGGGATGCATGGCTATCCAGAACCTTGCTAAAAATGTTCATTCTTACGATACTTCCTCGCATATCTCTGAGCTAGTTGAATTGCATCAAACAATATGGTAGGTTTTTGGGTCATGACATCTACCGATAGGCTCGGTTCCAACCTATAGATATACTTGTGCAGTTTAGTATCATCGATAATGCTCTCCACATACATGGTCAAGTTCATGAACTGATTTGTGTACTCACGTACAATGAGGTTACGTTGGTCAAGAGTGTACCATCATCTTGCCAACCGCTCTTTTTCCACAGGAGACACAAAGACTTGGACCATATGCATTTTAAAATCTTCCTAGTCAAAGAATTGATGATTCTCTTGATTGATATAGTGCCACCATGTGTGGGAAAATTCTTCCAAGTGGAGAGAAGAAAAAAGTATTTTCTGATCGTCAGTGCAGGGGTAGATATTGAAGTAGGACTCCAACTTGGACGTCCATTCCTCCAAGTCAGATGGTGAGGGAGATTTCCCATTGTACTTCATTAGGATGAACTTGTCACGGAGATCATGAGGGCCATGTTGCCCATGAATCCCTTACTACCCATACATCCTGTGGTGGCCATACATACCTTGCTATCCATACATCCCATGCATTTATCCCATACTGTGCATTATAGACAATAGGCTACCCATGATTGAAATGTTGGCCATTGGTACCATATTGTCCCTGATGGGGCTAATTCATATAGGGTGCATGGGGGCTCCTAGGGAGCGTGGGGAAATTTCTACCAAGGGTGGGAGAGGGCATCAATGGGGTGTTGGCTACATGGTTGATGGGGTGTTCAAAAGGGGCTCGTCATGCACATGAGAGGGTTCACCAATCTCATAGGTAGAAGGGGGAATTCCCTTAGCACCAAGTATGCCCTATGGATTATGTAATGGCTCGTAATGTAGTGGATGTTTAGATTCATGCCTAGAGGCCAACTGCAAGAGCTGAAACTACCCCAAGTAAAGATCACCCAAAGAATAGATTGCTCTACCTGCAAAAGTCTCTGCAAATTCATGAATAACAAGACTTGCACCCACATTTCTTATGGTCACTTTATTGACCAGCTGCATGTCTTGAATAAATCTCAAAGGCCCATTCTTTTTGGCACAATAAACCAACAATTTGAGTACATGGCTGAAGAGGGCTCCAAGATCTTCATGCAAATCTTTTCATTTAGCAAATCCATTAGCTTTTGGCAAGTAAGATTCAGGCATTGGAATAGGCCTCAAGTTCCATGGTATATGTGGCATAGTAAATATTACCATAGGAGAGTCAACATTCGGATCCATACAACCTATTTCAATTGGTTGAAATGCAAATACTTTTCCATGCCTAGCCAACATATGCATAAAACATTCTCTTTCAGCCAAAAACCATTATGCACCAACTTTCAATTTCTGTAATGTTTCAATTGTAAACTAATGATCTATATATTTAGGATCCCATAAGCTTGGCTACCTTGACACTTTTTTATTTGGACCCTCACTTTCTGGTGGGAGTGGCAAAGAAATTGGTTTCATCTTTTTGTCAACCATCTTATACGTTGTCTCCACAAGTGCTTCAGCCCATTGTAATCCTTCCTATGTTGAGCAAACAATGCTATAACATCATACATGTCCAAAGAACATACTGACAACACTATATTTTCAGCCTCATTTTCTGCATGTATAGTTGCTGAAATTTCAACCATAGTATCAGTAATATTCAGCCCATAAAAGAGGCTTAAAATGCCTTCATTTTCAGCTAACAACCCTAGGGCTCTAAGTTTCTTAGTGGCTCGTTTCATAGATATGCATTCAACCTTGCACATAGCTTCCATAGGCTTAAACCAACATGAAGTGTTTGCTATAAACTGAGAATAACCAATAGTGAATGCATGCTTCATTCCATCAAGAGACGAGTACATCCTCTAAACATCACTATTGTAGCCCTGCATTACAGCAATGCTCAATGAAAATCCAGGTCTTTGAGTTCCCTTGCATTTGGAGGCAAAGGAGACTCTTGAAGCATATCCTGAATCCTAGGATGATTAACAAAAATGGTAAGAAATTGGACTGCTTTCCTCCCATCCTTGATTTTAACTCTTGCATAAACAGAACCATCATCAAGCACCTTTTTTTCCATACGCACTCCTGTAATATAGGGATGTCCCAAAATCACTACATATGAGGAATTATCTTACACAAGTGTTGCTTTTCTTGTGTAGAAACTCATCATTTGAGAGGGAGTGTTGAAAGATATGAAAAATGATATATGCTCCAAGAAGAGATGTCCTGAATCCCACATGCATAGTGAGGAGAGTGAAGAAAGATTAGAGACTATATAATGATGCAGTTGGTTCACTTTTCAATATAATGTCATTGTACGTTTATCCTTTAATCAAGTGTCTGTGTCATTGTCTTACACACAAGATTGTGTTTATGAGTTCAAGTCTCAATCTTGGAATCTAATTCACCTATGTGACAGTTATGTCTTCTCTGTGTCTATATCTACATGAGTCTTGTCTATATCTTTCATCCTCCATAGCTCATGCCATGCTTTAGATCCACCTCTTTTGACACATAGTAGTACTCTGGACTACCCTGCCATGTTTCATAATAACTCCCCATTTTGTTTTTGAGAGCAAAACCCTTGGGTGGGGATGGAATGTAAGTGACAGGAAATATGGAAAAAAATGTGGTAATAAAATAATGGAGGAAAAATATCTGCTACACTAGTGGGTATATAAGATGTAAGAGACTTGAAATTTTTCTGATGAGATTATAATAACAAGTCTCCTTCATCTACTCTCCCTCTCTCAAGCTTTGATGGCTTCCTTCCTTCCTTTTTTGTATTTCTCTCTCCTCATCACTCTCTTTCTCTCTCTTCTGCTTCCCTTCTTCTCTCTCTTCTGCAATCTTCTCTCTCCCCAATCCTCTCCTTGACAACATATCATGTTATGGCTTTTGGACTATAAAATGCACCAGGGTCTTGGCAATGTATGGCTGATAAAACTTTTGGTGATATTTTCCTAGAGGAGCTAAAATTCTTCATTAATGACCTAGGGACGGCCACCACAAGGAAGAGACATGTGATCACTTTAAGAAAATGTTTCCAGTAGTGCAAGTAGTTTTGCATTGCTCTCAATCCAAGAAAATGCATATTTGGAGTGCCCTATGCATTTGTATATGTCAAAAGATATGATACATGTTAGAGAAATTATAATAGGGAGAATAACAAGTGCCCACTAAATCCTATCATGGCTGTACTACCATTTTAGAAGTGTAAATTTGATTTTGTTGGACCTATATATCATTCATCAACTACAAAAAAGCATTATATTATTGTGGCAATATACTATTTCATGAAGTGGCTTGAGGTCCACACTATGATCAAGGATAGTGCCAAGAAAACGGCTAGTTTTATTTTGGAGCAGATTGTTTATCATTTCGGTCAACCTAAGGAGCTTGTGTCTGATCATGAGAAACATGTTTTAAACAAAGTAATTGAGGCTTTGATGGAAGCTTTAAAGATTAAACATAATACAACCACACCTTATAACCTCCAAGCTAATGGTAGTAGAGAGTACCAATAAGAAGCTTGTGGGAATTTTATCCAAAACTGTATCCGAGGGTTAGCGTGATTGAGATAAGAAGCTGTATGTGGTTGTTTGGGCTTATAATATGATGTTTAAAAGAGCTACGAGCCACACCCCTTTTAAATTAATATATGGGGAAGAGTGTATTCTACCTTTGTTATCCTAAGAAATAAAATAGAGCCTAATCTTATGTCATTTTAGGGGGCTGAGGTGAGACTTTATCTCATGAAAAAGGGATTGATGTGCTAGATCCCTTCTTTCTCACCATGTTTGAATCAAGTGAGACACATGTCTACTTTGATTCAAGTAAATCTATACAAGTAGCTACTCAAAGGTTGACACTAAATAAACTGTTAGGTGACCTTAGTATCATCTAGGAGCTTTGTTTCAGGTCTATCTTCATGGGTATAGAGCAGAATTTCCTCTATGAGGTAGACTCAAGTGAACCTAGGCAACAATATCCATGACATTGCAAGGGAGGTTTCGAATGGTATCACCTAGGACTATCTCTGGATGGGCTACCCAAATCATGGCATTAAGGATTTCGTTGTGACTGGCATGCTACATTTTGGCACATGGAATGAAATGAAGTAGGATTTTCTCACCAAGCTTGAAGTGAGTTGACAACATATAGTGCTAGAATTTATCGAATGGAAACGCCATGGAAAGGCATTCTAGTTCTATCAATGTATAGTTTCCCTCCCTATCAAAAACCTTACAACTTGCATAGTACAACAATTTATCCAGCTTCAAAGATCCTTTTTGGCATGGGATTGCACCTAACCCTTCTGCAAATGCATTAGTGTGAACATGGAATTCCTTCATCCAATCAAGAGATTAAAGGATAGAAGCTTCAATTAAGCTTGATTAGCACTTCAAAGTGTGAGACTTAAAGCTCTTGTGTGTGACCAACAATGTCTAGGCTGTGTCTAGTTGTATCAGCAAGTGTGGAACATTAAATAAGTCGGTGACTTTAGGCTATGTGTGAATGGTTTGTAGACATTAGAGTGTTTTATTCACTTTAGATATATGTGATATGGAATAATAGAAAAGAAATTATATGAGAGCATATGGCTTCTCTCTGTTTCTCTAACCCTTCTCTCTATCTCTCTCAACATGGCATCAGAGCCATCTTGGATGGGCTCTCTAAAGCTTAACAAAGTGAAGAAGACCTAAAGATTGAAGAGATAGGATCTTTGTGAAAAGGAGTAGGTTTCCATTGTTCATGCTGAGTAAGTATCAGGTCATTTGTGTTTCTCTTTGCTATTGGAGTGTGCCTGAGTCCTATCTAGAACATTTGGAGGCTTCATTGACCACATTAGAGAGAGCATTGATCATCATTGGGCTAGATACTTGCTGGAATACACATCTAGGCTACCAACGTGATTGCGCCTACTGTCCAAATGAATCCCCATGGTTGCAAATCAATAAAATAATCACTACTCAAGTGATCTACAACTTGCATACATACTTTGGAAGGTACTTTGATGACTTGACATGGCAATGCTTGACCTGGAGATGAGATATAAACTGATCTATAGGTACACAAACCTAGAACAAAGAATGAACTGCTATAAATAGTGAATATACATCATATATTGGATCTTGGTTGAAGCATTGAAGGTATCTCACATGCATTCTTGGCTCCATTGAAGTGTAGATACATCCTAGAAGACATATCTATTATGTCTTATGCATTTGAGTTGCAATTTCTTAGACAGAACACTCAAATCTCAAAGTATATGATAGGCTGAAAACTATCATAAAAACTGTGGACAATAAGCACTCATTGGTCGTGAAGCATTACATAACATCGATTAGCTTCTGTCAAATGTATGACATCGCATTACATAACATCGATTGGGATGAGCATTGAATGCTCATGAAAGCTGAAGTTTGAAGCTGGAAATAAATGTATTGACATTGTCTTGGATGGTTACAAACAGGAAATGCATTCTATGGCATTGTCTGCTGAAGATAGAGTGTTTATGGTTGTCTGTATGGTCATGTATTGGCCCCTACACTTGATAGCACATGTATGAAGTACTTTGAGAACTTTTTGGAGTTGGGTAAACATGATTTGATAGAGTATTAACTGACTACAATGTGCAAGCAAGGTATTTGACACATGTACTTGATGTATATGCATTGAACTGTGCTTGCATGATCATGTATGGACTCCTACATGTACTGGTAGATGTGTAAGAGTTTTTGAAGCATGTATGACATGTATACATCTCAAATTTGGCCTTGAAAGAGCTGTTGGTCATTGACAGTCTACTAATTTCAAACTACATGTTTGGTTGACTATAGTAACGTTGCATGATACAGAGTTACAACAACTATAGGGTCTATGTGTTGTACCTATAGGTTATGCCACATGTTGGTGGATGGTTTTGAGATTTTAATGGGTTGAAATACCTTGATTATAGTAGATAGTTAATTGCAGAAAACTCGCATAAATAGTCAAAGATTGCAGTTGGTCAGTTAGACTTGTTGGCTTGCAGGAAGTCAAAGGCATTGACTAGCCATTGTCTGTTACAATATGGCAAATGTAGATAGGACTGACAACATAACCTAGATAGTGGGGGAAAAGCTTGATAGCAATAATTATGCCATATGGAAGTTTTTCATGGAGAATTTCTTGATAAGTAAAGGATACTAGGACTTGGTGTGATAGGTGCTAAAGCTAAACTTGAAATCCCAAAGAGGAATCATAGAGCAAGGTGCACCGAGCTTGGTCAGAAAGAGCTCACAGCATGCTGCACTGATTATCTTTGTGTATCTCGGATGCTATGGTAATGCAGATCATGAACTGCAAGTCACCAGCAGATGCATGGAACATATTCATCAGATATTATAGAACAACTATCAATGCCAGGAAGATACAGTTAAAGTAGAAATTCAACAACATGGAGAGAAAAGGAAGATCCATACAGGATTATGTTACAGAGATTAAGACGATAGCGGATCAAATGACATCCATTCGCACACACGTTAAGGATGAAGACATGGTTGCAATGGCATTAAATGGTTTGGGATTTGAATATAAGTCATTTGATAATTCCATCTCTGTGCGGGCTGAAATGCCAGATTTCAATGAGCTGGTTGCATTGCTTGTTCATGAGGAAGTTAAAATTTGGCTTGGCTACAGGCTCTAGCAGCTCCAAGAGCAAGGATGTTGTCTTCTATTCAAACCAACGCGGTCATGACAGTTGTGGTAGAAGTTATGGTTCCGGAAAAGGAGGTGAAAAAAATGTAACTTATGGCCATAGTAAACAATAAGGTTCAAATGCAAGAGGAGGTGGAAATTTTAGAGGTAGAGGGAGATCTAGACCTAGAGGGAGAGGCTCCTGGCAGTAGCAGCGTCCATCTAATAATACTAATAAGGATAAGGATCATCACTACTATGGAAAGTAAAGTCATATTGCAAAGGATTGCTAGAAGAAGTAGGGCAAACATAAGGGCAAGCAACATGGACATTATGCATCTTTCAGCTAGACAAATGATGCTTCAGGGGAAAGATTGTTTGCCATGACATATGTGAAAGACAGGGTTACTGAGAAGTCTACTAAAGATGTTGTTTGACATATTGATTCGGGGGCATTGAATCATATTACCCCTCATGGTGGCTGGTTTATTGACATGGTGCTTGAGAGGAATGGCTATGTATGCACAGGGGATGACCTGCAGCATAGCATTGAACATAAAGCAAAGTGCCTTTGGTAATCCATGATGGCAAGAAGAAGAACGTATATGATATATTGCATGTTTCGTCAATTACTAAAAATCTATTGTCCATGGGTGAGATGACTGAGCAGAATTTGCAGGTTAGGTTTAATAAGCATGGTTGATTCATTGAGGAGTTTGGTAATGGTTGCAAATTGATTGCTCGTGGCCATAGGAATGGCAGGATGTTTTTGCTCTTGATGCCACTTTGCCACAGCTGAAATCAGCCATGTTTACCCATGACTTACCCATGGCTCTAGCAGCGTAGTTAGAGATTTAGAAATATGGCATAAGATAGTGGGACATGTTAATCTTTAGCTGCTGCAAATAATGCAGAAAAAATAACTTGTTATAGGCCTATCCAAGTTTGCTTACACGGATATTGGTCGTGTCTACGATGCTTGTCAATTTGGTAAATAATCAAGGTTGCCATTTGTCAAGCATGTAAGAAATAGTAAGCAACCATTGTAGTTGGCTCACTTTGATGTGTGGGGGCCAGCCCATATGGGAGGCTCTAAGTATTATGTGACATTCATTGATGACTTTAGTTACTATACTTGGGTTTATATACTGAAAACAAAGGATGAGGTGTTTGTTGTTTTTCAGCAATTTAAGCTATAGGTTGAAAATGAATTTGATTGCTATATCTCTTGTTTGAGATCTTACAATGGTGGGGAGTATGTGTCAAATGAGTTTGACAAATTTTTGGCTGAAAATGGCATATGTAGGCAGCTTACATGCAACTACACTCCACAACAGAATGGGGTAGCTGAACAGAATAACAAGGTCTTAATGGAAGCTGCTCATGCAATGATGAATGAGAAGAAGATGTCGCTCTATTATTGGGCAAAGGCTGTTATGACAGCCATGTATATCTTGAATAGAACTCCCAATGTAGGTATTCATGATGTGACACCATTTGAGAAGTTGTATGGCTACAAGCCTGATATCAGTCACATGAAAGTATTTGGTTGTCTTGCTTATGTGCACATCCTTGATGAGAAGAGGAAGAAGATGGATCTGAAAGCACATAAGTGTGTCTTTATTGGTGTGGGAGCTTTCGCTCAACCACCAAGACCCACGAACCGCTTATTGTTTCAAGCGTTCCAAGCCGAGCACTAATGGCTACCTCTCACATAATCGACGCACCATCCATATCTATGGGTGTAGTGAGCTTACCTCCGTTCCGTTTGAGTTACCTCCTCTCCCGCGCACTCTGGTAGCTCCACGATCCAAGTGCAAGCTTCAAGCAAGCTCGATCCTCCCGCTCCAAGCTCCAAAATCCATTGCCGTGAGCAAGAGAAGAGAAGAGAAGAGAAGAGAAGAGAAGAAGAGAGGAGAAGATGGAGAGCTTCTCCTCCCCACGGTCCCTCACCCTCACACACTCACTCCCTCACACTCTCACACTCCCTCTCTCAAGCACAAGCTCAAGCAAGCAACAACAAGAAGTAGAAGAAGAAGAAGAGGAGAGCTACTTTTGGCCACACACAAGAATGAGCTTCTCATTCACTTTTTAACTTTATATACAAAAATTTTGGGCGGTCATCCCCTTTTCCCCTTTTTTACATGGCCGGCCATAGCCTAGCCCTTTTTCCCATTGTCCTTCTATCTTCCTAGCTTCCTTTCCACCGCCCATCTACATTTACAAATTGCACGGCGGGTGAGAGCTCGGCGCTCCTTGAATTAAACTATGATGCGATTGCGCTCTTTTAAAAAAGTTTTGACTTGCGCTTTTCCTTGTGCGCCTTTCTCCCTTATTTAGGACTCTTTTCCTTGTGCGTCTTTGTCTTCCATTTCTCTTTGCCTTGGCCTTTGTCTTTGTCTTTTGCTTTATCTTTTCCGGATTTTCCACCTTCGTTCGTTTGAGGGTTACCATTTTTGTCTTCTGCTTTATCTTTTCCGGATTTTCCACCTTCTTTCGTTTGAGGGTAAACAATTGGTTATTCATAGGAGAAGAAGGAATATAAATGCTATGATCCCTCTACTTGGAAGACACTAGTCAGCAGATATGTTATCTTTGATGAGATATCCTCTTGGTATGCATCATCGGCTGCAGTGCCATCAAATATGCCTTCTACACATGTTTCTACAATTGATTCACAACAGAGTAGTGCACTGATAGGCCCTAGTATCATAGGCCCTAGTGGTACTAACACAGAGATTGCGGATCATATCACCATCCCCACTGACACCACTATGTCAATAAGGGGGAGATATGATGTGATGGGTAATAAAGGGAAAGAAAAAGTCATTGAGGATACATCTTGTGTGATGACACTTGGCAAAATGACTTTAAGCTATGACTCAGTTAACAGTCTAGATAGTGAGCTTGGTATTCCAACTGTGTATACACCTGGCACTAGGCAAAACATGTACATTTTGCCTCATGAGAGAGGGCAATTTAGTCCACCACAACTTAGACGCTCGTAGAGAGATAGATACCCTGTGGATAGGCTTACTTACAGTGGTTATTCTGCGAAGAATTATACTTACATGACAAAAGTGACGGAGGTCAAAGAACCTGCTACATATGCTGAAGCAGTGATGGATAAAAATTGGTGCATAGCTATGAATGAGGATACATCTGCCTTGGCTGAAAATATAACATGGGATCTTGTGCCACTACCAAAAGGAAAGAAGACCATTGGCTGCAAATTGGTCTACAAGATTGAATGCAAGTCAGATGGTAGTGTATAGAGGCAAAAATCTAGGCTAATTGCTAAAGGATATGCTCAACAATATGGGTTAGACTATGAGGAAACATTGAGCCGTGTTGCCAAGATGGCAACTATACAAACAGTGATTGCATTGGCTATTGCTAAAGGCTGGAAATTGAAGCAAATGTATATTAAGAATGCATTTCTCAATGGTGATTTAGTAGAGGATATATATATGGATCAACCTGAAGGGTATGTATATCTTGATTTTCAGTGTTATGTATGCAAGCTGAAAAAGGCATTATATGGGCTAAAGCAAGCTCCAAGAGTGTGGCATGCAAGGATCAACAATTACTTGCAGAGTTTGGGATTCACTGTTACTAGGGCTAATCATAGTTTGTTTACGAAAAAGATAGGTATTTCTGGTTATCTATGTTGATGATTTGATAATCACAGGTGATGATGACTTGGGGATACAGCAAGTTATGCAGATGCTGAAATCTGAATTTGATATGAAAGACTTAGGTGAATTGAAGTATTTCTTAGGTATTGAGGTGATTAAGGCTGAAAATGGTTTATGGCTAATGCAGAAACACTATGCTATGGAAATTCTAAAGAAATTTGGCATGGATGGATGTAAATCAGTGGATACACCTCTTGATTAGAATGCCAAGTTTGGGCATTAGCACTAGAGCTGAAATTGATGATGTGACTATGTACAGGTAGATGGTTGGAAGTTTGATCTACTTGACCATCACCAAGCCTGCCTTGAGTTATGTTATTGGGCTCATAAGTCAGTTCATGTAGAAGCCCAAAAGACCACACTTGGATGCTACTAGGCAGATTATGAGATATATAAAGTCCACTGTAGATTATGGGATGTTTTATGTGAAAGATAAGCCCTTGACACTAGTTGGATACACGGATGCAAATTAGGTAGAATTCTCATATAACTGTAGATCTACAAGTGGTTATGCCTTTGGATTTGGAAGTGGAATGATTAGTTGGAGCAGCAAGAAGCAACCAACAGTTGCATTGTCTAGCACTGAGGTGGCAGAGTACAAGGGTGCTCTATTGGCAGCATGTGAGATTGCATGGCTGCTCAAGCTTATGGCTGATTTGGACATATAGGTGGATGCTCCAATGACCTTGTTATATGATAATCTTAGTAGTGTACACTTGGTAACAAATCTAGTATACCATATTAGGACTAAACACATTAAGGTACACTACCATTTTATTAGAGAGATGGTTCTTGCAGAAAGTATAGCTTATGCATGTGAAGACTAATGAATAGGTTGGAGATGTCTTTACCAAGTCTTTGGATTGATTCCGATAGCTACTTGGTGTACAAGTTTTATCTTGAGCTTGAGGGAGAGTGTTGAGACTTCAAGTTCTTGTGTGTGACTGAGAGTGTCTTAGCTATGTCCAGCTATATCAGCAAGTGTGGAACATTAAATAAGTCGGTGACTTTAGGCTGTGTGTGAATGGTTTGTAGACATTAGAGTGTTGTATTCACTTTAGATATATGTGATATGGAATAATAGAAAAGAAATGAGATGAGAGCATACGGCTTCTCTCTATTGCTCTAACCCTTCTCTATGTCTCTCTCAACATGGTATCAGAGTCATCTTGGATGGGCTCTCTGCAGCTTAACAAAGTGAAGAAGACCTAAAGATTGAAGAGACTAGGATCTCTGTGAAGAGGAGCAGGCTGCAATTGTTCATGCTGAGTAAGTATCAGGCCATTCATGTTTCTCTTTGCTATTAGAGTGTGCCTAAGTCTTGTCTAGAACATTTGGAGGCTTCATTGACCACATTAGAGAGAGCATTGATCATCATTGGGCTAGATACTTGCTGGAATATACATCTAGGCTACCAGCGTGATTGCGCCTGCTATCCAAATGAATCCCCGTGGTTGCAAATCAATAAAATAATCACTACTCAAGTGATCTACAACTTGCATACATACTTTGGAAGGTATTTCAATGACCTAACATGCCAATTCTTGACTTGGAGATGAGATATGAATTGATCTATAGGTACATAGACCTAGAACAAAGAATGAACTATTGTAAACAGTGAATATACAGCATATACTAGATCTTGGTTGAAGCATTGAAGGTATCTCACATGCATTCCTGGCTCCATTGAAGTGTGGATACATCCTAAAGACATATGTATTGTGTCTTATGCATTTGAGGTGCGATTTCTTAGACAAAAAACTTAGATATGGAAGCATATGATAGGCTAAAAAGTGTCATAAAAGTTGTGGACAACAAGCACTCATTGGTCCTAAAGCATTACATAACATCGATTAGCTTATGTCAAATGTATGATATGGCATATGTCTGTTGAATGTCTAGAGGACTAGGATGAGCATTGAATGCTCATTAAAGCTGAAGTTTGAAGCTAGAAATAAATGTATTGACATTGTCTTGGATGGTTACAAATAGCGAATGCATTCTATGACATTGTCTGTTGAAGATAGAGTGTCTATGGTTGTCTATATGGTCATGTATTGACCCCTACACTTGATAGCACATGTATGAAGTACTTTGAGGACTTTTTGGAGCTAGATAAACATTATTTGATAGAGTATTAGATGATTGCAATGTGCAAGCAATGTATTTGACACATATACTTGATGTACATGCATTGAACTATGCCCACATGATCATGTATGGACTCCTACATGTACTAGTAGATGTGTGAGAGTTTTTGGAGCATGTATGACATGTATACATATCAAATTTGGCCTTGAAAGAACTTTTTATCATTGACAGTTTGCAGATTTCAGACTACATGTTTAGTTGACTACAGTAAGGTTGCATGATATAGAGTTACAACAACTACATGGTCTTTGTGTTGATTGATGACCTACAAGTTATGCCACATGTTTGTGGATGGTTTTGAGATGTTAATGGGTTGAAATACCTTGATTACAATAGATAGTTAATTACAAAAAACTGTCATAAATAGTCAGAGACTGCACTTGGTAGTTAGACTTGTTGGTTTGCAGGAAGTCAGACATTGACTAGCCATTGTATGTTACAATATGGAAAATGCATATAGGAATGACAACATAACCCAGATAGTGGGGAAAAGCTTGACAACAATAATTATGCCATATGGAAGTTCTGCATGGAGAATTTTTTGATAGGTAAAGGATATTGGGACTTGGTGATAGGTGCTAAAGCTGAACGTGAATCCTAGAGAGGAGTCCTACAGCTGATCAAAGATGAACTCACCGAGCTTGGTTGGAAAGATCTTATAGGGTGCTGCACTGGTTATCTTTGTGTATCTCGGATGTTATGGTAATGCACATCATGAACTACAAGTCACTAGCAGATGCATGGAACATATTGATCAAGTATTATGGCACAACTACCAGTGCCAAGAAGATACAGTTAAAGCAAAAATTCAACATGGAGAGAAAAGGAAGATCCATACAGGATTATGTTACAGAGATTAAGATGATAGTAGATAAAATGACATCCATTGGCACACATGTTGAGGATGAAGACATGGTTGCAGTGACATTAAATGGTTTGGGATCTGAATATAAGTTGCGGGCTGAAATGCCAGATTTCAATGAGCTAGTTGCATTGCTTGTTCATGAGGAAGTTAAACTTGGCTTGGCTACAAGCTCTAGCAGCTCCAAGAGCAAGGATGTTGTCTTCTATTCGAACCAACGCGTCCATGGTAGTCGTGGTAGAAGTTATGGTTCAAGAAAAGGAGGTGAGAAAAATGTATCTTATGGTCATAATAACCAACAAGGTTCAAATGCAAGAGGAGGTGGAAATTTCATAGGTAGGGGGAGATCTAGCCCTAGAGGCAAAGGCTCCTGGCAACAGCAGCATCCATTTAACAATCCTAATAAGGATAAGGATCATCACTACTATGGAAAGTATAGTCATATTGCAAAGGATTTCTAGAAGAAGTAGGGCAATCATATTAGCTTCATTGAGAAGTTTGGTAATGGCTGCAAATTGATTGCTCGTGGTCATAGGAATGGCATGAAGTTTACTCTTGATGCCACTTTGCCACAGCTTAAATCAACCATGTTTGCCCATGGCTTTGGCATAGTTAGAGATTTAGAAATATGGCATAAGATAGTGGGACATGTTAATCTTCAGGGGCTGCAAATGATGCACAAAAAACAACTTGTTACAGTTCTACCCAAGTTTGCTTACACATTGTTGGTCACATCTCTCTTAACATTCTTCACATTCAAGCATCCACACAAATTCCTCATCCTTCCTAATAAGCTTGAGTAGGGGATCCACCTTGTTGTAGAGTGTGCAATAATTTTTTTGTAATACTCCACATGGCCTAGGAATCCTCTCACCTATTTGAGGTTGGTAGTGCTATTAGAGTTGTAATATTATTGATCTTTGATGGATCCATTACTATCCTCTATATGTAGAGACTATGTGGCCCAAAAGAAGTCGTGAAGAAACTCAAAAGATATATTTATTGGGGTTGAGGGAGATCCCAACTCCCCACATTAATCAAAGCATTGTTGCAAGTGTCCCGAGTGCTTGTAGAGCATGTTGAAGACACAAAAGTCATCTAGATAAACAATGATGAAATTGTGCAAACCATTTTGGAACACTATCATAATTATGCATTGAAATGTATCAGGGGTGTTGCACAAACCTAACGACATTGTGTTCAACAAGTCAGGTAGGGCTAATAGCTCCTCTTCGAGAAGACCATTCCCACCTCGAGATGATGCTAATTCCATCTACAACTATAGAAGTCAATTGCTTCTCACCTTTCATTTCTCTTATGAAAGTTCCATGTATTTCTTCTCGGTACAAATCAAACTCCTTCAAGGGATTTGTCTCTTCTGTTGAAGCCCCTTGGAATTGGCCTTTGTTACATTATGCAGTTACACTTCTAATGCCACCAGGTGGTGAAATGGAATGAGATTTGTTTTCAACTATACATTAAGTGGAACCACTTCTTGATTAGAGGATTCATCTTCTAATGATGCATCTAGAAATATCACATAATAAGGAACATATTAGATTTTTTCCTTCTTTGGATTGGCGCTCTTTGTCATGGGGCTTCATCATCATCTTTTCTTGTGAAGAGTTGTGGTGGCCAGGGTGAAAAAAATCGGTGATAAAGAAAATATTAGTTTGTCTAGTCCACTTTTTGTACATTGCTTGGATACCTTGAAGATCATTAATGAGTCTAAAGGGAATTGACATCAATTTATCCAATGTCATAGGATACTCAACCACTAAAGGAATGGTGGCTTCATCATCAGTAGAATTATTTTCTAATTGTGTGGATTTTTTCTCATTACTTATATAATCATCCTATTCATGCACAGTTTCTACTTTTAGAGGGACTTTGTAAGAGAAGAATAGACTTTCTATTTCTAACTTCTTTTCTATATTTGGCTCTAGAATGCCCACGTAACAATAGTAACAATGGATTCATCCTTCAATATCCATGTTTGAATTGATTTTAAAATCACTATTGGATCAACCAGAAGGTATTCACCCATTTCTAAAGGCTTTTCTTATTTTCATAATTGGCTTATGGTGCCAACTATTAGGGACTATTGCTCTCTTTTCTTAGAAAGGATTTGCCTTATGGCCTCTTCTTCAACTAATGTTCTAACTTTAGTTTCTTTTAACAAAGCTCGAAGAGGCTTCTAGGGAGGTGAATCCATTTCTTTTGTGAGGATCGTACAAGTTCAAGATTGTTTTATTTGGTCCCTTGCCTAAGGTTAGGGTTCCTTTGAACCAATCAATCCCTACCTTTTCTTTGAATAGTCATGGCCTTATTAACAAGAGTGGGTAAGAGGTCCCATATGAGTTAGGTTTCACCATCAAATATGTGAGCCAGTAATCTCTTCTGGCCATGGTTGTTTTAACATAGGGAAGGATATCTAGAGGCTCTATCCTTCTTTGATTTGCCAATCAGATGATCCATTGCATTTGCTACATTCCTTGTAATTCTAAGTCTTTCATTGTCACATCTCTCATTATGTTCACTAAGGATCCTTCATCAATCAATAGACTTGAAATAAAGCACTCTTGGATCCATATGTTAGTCTCTAGAGTACCAAGATCTAGGAAGGAGTTAGCCACATCCGCTTTCTTCATTGGCTTTGGAAATCTATTAGGTTTAGTTATGGTCACTAGATTGTGAATCCTCAATCCTCATCTTTTGGGGTAGAATGCTTGAATATTTTTTGACAAATAGGTAAGAACATCAACAACTAATGGAATGTCAAGTTAGGCTGTAATGTGTCAAGGTCCTTAATCAAGTCATACTCCTTTAGGCTTGAATGTGTGAAGGTCCTTATTCATGTTATACTCCTTTATGAGTTCCATTGGCGTTTCCAAGAAGCTTGGGAATGGGGCAATACCCATTTTCTTTTTCCTTCTCTTATCTACATTACGTATGTTAACTGAAGATTTTTATTGGCCGCATATGGATGTAAATGTATCTAATTTCGTTTCTGAATGTTTGATTTGTCAAAGAGTAAAGAGACATCATGGTAAACAGTATGGATTACTAATGCCTTTATCTATTCCATCTAAACCTTGGGAACATATTTCTATGGATTTCATTACTGGTTTACCAAATACTAAATCTAACCATGATATGATTTGGACAGTTGTAGATAGATTTAGTAAGCAAGCATATTTCATTCCATGTAAGAAAACTTTAACAGCATCACAAGCAGCACAATTATTTTTGAAAACTGTTTTTACTAACCATGGATTGCCAAAAATGATTATTTCAGATCATGATTCTAGATTCTGTAACAATTTTTGGATTACACTGTTTGCTAATCTAGGTACAAATATTGATTTCTCATCTGCATTTCATCCAAAAACAAATGGACAAACAGAAGCCACAAACAGCACTATTCTAGATCTTTTACGTGCATATACTATCTCTAAACCTCAGACATGGGACACTCATTTGTATTTATTACAGTTTGCATATAACAATACACCGCACACATCTACAAAGAAAGCACCGTTTGAAGTCATTTATGGATATAGATTGTCTACACCTGTTGCATCTTTGTCTAATAGAATTCAGAGTGCTGATGATATTGCTAGTATACATAACAGTATTTTTGATGAGGTTAAAGATATGATTGCTAAAGCCCAACAATCATATACCAAACAAGCCAACAAGAAAAGACAAGCAATGAATTTCAAAGTTGATGATTATGTTTGGCTGAGAATAGAAAAACGTAGACTGCAAAGTGTAGATAGACATCCAGTTGTCAAATTAGCTCCTAGATTTTATGGACCATTTAGAATCATTCATAAAATTAATGATAATGCATTCAAGTTAGAATTACCATCTCATTGGAAAATTCATAATACATTTCACATTAGTTTATTGAGACCATTTAGAGGCCAATTACCTATCCACCCTGTTTATGAAAACCCACCTTTATTAGAGGAAGAGACTAAAATACTTGAACCAGAAGCCATCATAGACACTGACTATATGACTACTAGAACTGGCCGAAGGTATTCTAGATATCTAGTTAAATTTAAGAACCATCTTGTAGAGGAAGCACAATGGATGCACGCTAGAGACTTAAATGCTTTCCCCACTCTGTTAGCTCCACATTGAGCTAATAGCAATTGAGGCCAATTGCTATCCCACCCCGGGGGTATGATGCCAGGAGGCATATTCCACGGTGGATTCCGTGAGGTTTTACGGTGGATTCCGTAAACTTAGATGACCGGGGCTCATACACAAAGAGGATTCTTTGTGCGAGAAGTTGATGGGGACGCCTGTCCTTTTCGCGCATTTCATTAATTTAGTGTGTACATGGGTGATTCCATAGCGGGTGATTCTGAAAATACATATTAAATTAATAAACGTTTATGAGTTTAGAGTGCGCACTCGTAATAAATTAAGGTTAGGATTTATTTCTAACCAGTTGATTTATTTATGTAGCTGAAGACTGCTAGGTATTCACTTTTGTCGGTTTAATTGTATTATTTTACTAACGATTGTGAATGCTTCAGTTGATGTGTAGAGATAGCAGCAGTGGCGGAGGAAAGCATTGGAGTCTAGCGAGTATTCGACCTATGGATTATATTTTGATAGGCACCACGCCTATATTTTGTCATGTCTATTGAGACATCGATTATTTATTATTATTTTGTATGCGCCTATGCGCACGGATATGTTATTTATATTTGGACATTGTGTTGGGTGTGCCAGACTCTATGGGCACCGTCCATTAGCTTTATTTCCTATTTTTGTAGAAAGCAAACTCAAAAGCTAAAAGCTGTCATATTTTTGTAAATTGGGCTATTATTGAGCATGAAGATGGAAATATACATAAAATACATGCTTTGTGAAGCGCTCACACAAGGTATGGGGGGAGATTGAACTCAGTTGGTCTCTTGCTTCTTGTCGTTCATGCTTTTACATTGTTTTTTGTGCAAAAAGGTAGAGTTCATTGTTCTTGGGGACCTTTCGGGATTCACTACGTGAGCATACAGCGACCGATCTGCGCACCACTTGTAGGTTATTGATGGCCTATATTGCATAAGAATATCTACGATTATTGCAAGCATTGTAGATGCATGTTAGCATGAAAAAGGAAACCAAGTCCAATACCATGTTGCTGCAACCAATTCTTCATTTCAAGTCATTTGAGAAATAGGGTATTGACTTTGTAGGACCCATGAATCCTCCAACATAAAGGAGGTAGAATAAATACATCTTGGTACATATTAACTATGTGACAGAATGGTGTAAAGCCAAATCTCTTAAGTGAGATGATGAAATATCATGGCCCTATTCGTGTTCAAGAACATCATCACTCACTTTGGTAGTCCCTTGGAGCTTGTAAGCAATTGAGGTACCCACTTTGTCAACAAAGTCATCAAAGAGTTTGTTGAATTATACAAGATCAAACATCGAAAACCAACCCCTTACTACTATAAAGTCAATGGCCAATTTGAAGTCATCAATTGAATACTTTGTTTGATCCTTACAAGGATGATTGGTGCACGTTACCACATTTGGGATAATCAACTTACAAAGGCCATATGGGCGGACAAAACCTCCCATAAAGCCACAACAGGCTAGATGTCTTTTTTAGTGTACATAACATAAGCCATCTTTCATGTTAGATTGAAGTTTCCCTCTCAATGAATGGCCATTAAGAAATGTGTAAGAGATGAAGAGTCCCTTTGGTGTTGCCTACTATCCTTGGAATATTTGGACAATATACAAGGCACATAGTGTTGTAATACATGGAAGCCACATCGACTCAATACAAAGCCTATCATGATAGTTTATCAAGCATAAATAGTTCAAGGAAGGTGATTTTGTTTTGGCATGTGATTCATGCTTTGGCAAGTTTCCTAACAAGCTTCAATAGTGATGAATGGGCCCCTACAAGGTACTTGCAATGAAGCCTAACAACTCTGAAGCCATTGATGTCTTTGATGATCCTTTCTTAATCAATGGATACTAGCTAAAGAATTATTTTTCTCCTTAGGGATCTTGATAATCAAGGTGACTTGAACCTTCCCTCTTTGGATGTCACTCAGTGATTTTTTCAATGCTAGTAAGGATAGTTGTCCTCCAATATATTTTCAACAGGGTGTGAGACAAAAGAGGGGGGGTTTTGAGCAAGGAATCGGGTTTCCCTCCTCCAATATATTCTCAAGAGAGTATGAGATAGTGGAAAGTCAAGTGCGACCAACCCTCTTCTCAATCAACTGAGAGGTGATGTTTGAAGGACATTGTGACAATTGGAGATAGGCATGTTCTTATTTTTCTATGCACACATAGGAAGGGTCTGTTCACACATGACATGACACTTCTATTACATGCAATACACTATAAGGTTCCTTAGGCTTTAGTCTTACACCTATGCTAGCTAAGGTGGATTACACTATTGCACCATCAACTATGCATACTCGCATACTCCCCGTCTATATCCTAAAATCTATCGATTTCTTTGTAGAGAGGAAGAATGAGTCCCAAGTTACATTTCAAACAAAGTGTGGTTAGTGGATGGGGCAAATGTGTGTTCTATCATTCCATTCAAGTGATTGGTGAGGTTGAGTAGTTCAATATTGGCAATGATAATGCAATTTTCTTTAGTAGAAAGTATCATCTCCCTTAGGCAATGCTACTTAAATTTTGATCTAACAAATGGCCAAATTGGAAGGTGCCTAGCCTCACATATGTAGTTCACAACTACTCAATTCCACTACACAATGAGACGGTTTAGTATATGACAAGGATAGTGCATAGAATTTTCTATTAATAGTTTTTGATGTAGCTATCATTCACCATGGTTGATTCTACATGAACTCTTTCACAATCCCTACATATGCTACCACGTGAGGTAGAATGCTTCATTGGGCTTCAATAGTCACCACCATTAAATATCAAGCCAAGTTTTCCTAACCTTCTTCCCTTTTGTTTGAGCATGTATGTGTGGTTATCATTTTAAGTGAAAGGACACTTAGGACAAGATAGTTTTGTATATGTAATTGCTCGACCCATTGGTGCATCTTAGATGCTCTCCCATTTTAAGTAAGGGGAGCAACCTTATGCATGCTTCATTACACATTATTACATGTGAATAACCCTTTTTGCATATTAATATTTCCTGTAACTTTAACACATTTTCCAAGATGCATTTTCAACTAATCCTATATTTTCTCACATCTTGCACATTATTTTTGTGTATCTATAATTTAATTTTATGTATTTTTAAAACACCCACACATGCTTGTTGCCTTGGACTCCATCAAATTACTTGTCTCGTTAAAATTTTTTCTTTTCTTTTTACCCTATTGTGACTTAATCTCTTGAGCTTTAGCTACTTAATTTTCTTTGTTTCTCTTTTTGTCCCATTAAATACTTGCTATCTATCCTAAAAGTGGATTTTGAGTTCATAATCATGTTAGTTTATTTAATCTAAATAAATTTTATTTTTTATTGTACTTTGTTTCATGTTACAAATTTTACATAATTAATTTTCAAAGTACTTTACACATTCTTGAGGATTTTGTTGGGTTTCCATTAATCCTTATTTTGCTTCAAAAGTAGATTTTTCCATTATGCTCTTGTTTGTCCCTTTGAACTCTATGTTTTCAATTTTTATGAGATCATATTTTGAGCTTTGGAACTCATGATATTAATTTGTATAATGTCTTTTACATTTTTATCACATTTGTGGATTTTCCATGTGAACACCTGCCTTTTCATTTTATTCAACTAATTTATTCTCTTCCAAACTATGGTAATGTTTTTTTTCATTATTTTTTTCATCACTTTTTTATTTTTTATTTTTATGCATATTTTTTTTAAAATTTTATTGTGGATTTTGAAAGAAAAAATTAAGAAAATACCAAAAAACCCACACATGCACCATGCCCCCCTATGGGCCCCTAGCCTTGTCCACCACATGAGAGGCATCCCTATTTTCTTAAAAATACATCAACCTACCATAAATATATTAAATTATTATTATTATTATTATTAAAATGTCTTAACTATATAACCCCCCTCGAACCCTCTCTCCCCAATATTCTTGACCCCTTCCTATCTCTCTCTCTCTCTCTCTCTCTCTCTCTCTCTCTCTCTCTCTCTCTCTCTCTCTCTCTCTCTCTCTCTCCTCTCCCTCTTCTTGCAGGGCCTCCCACCATCTCCCTTACTCCTTTCCTTCTCTTCTCCATATCTTCCTCCCCTTTCTCCATCTCCCTCCTCTCCCCTCCTTTTCCTCTTGTGGCCTAACCTAGGCCACTACACTCCAACCTTGGGCTACTACCCTCTAGTTCCTCGGTTGTTGCACCTTTTCCCCCTCCCCCCCACTACCCTCCTCATTGCCTCTTCTCTAACATCTCCTACACTTCCTCCATATTTTCCTTCTTCCCTACTTGCCTATACTAGTGCTTCACATAGCAATCCCATAGCCACTCGGCCACCGCCACCAACCTCCGCCCCACTCCTATTTTGTGTCGGGACCTAAAACAGGCCTGCCATTAGATCTAGGGCTCTAGCTATGGGCCTCCTAAACTCACCAAACCACCCTCGCGGCCTCACAGTGTCGTGCCACTACGCGAATAGGGTGTAAAAAATTCTGGAATGCATCATCATCCGATTTTCTTATTAATATAGAGAGTCAATGTTTTGGGTTCCGAGCAATGGAGAGGAAGCTATTAATTTGATCCACGTTTTTGGTCTACGGGGAAGCTCCAGGAGATCTAATGCTTGGAGATTGCTTTTCTGGGTAGTGCTAGACAAAGGATTCCAGGTTCTATCAATACATATTGATTCAATTCATTCCGCTTTGTCTTTGTCGTGTTTACCTCTTGTCTATTCTCTTTCATCTCCTATCTCTACTTCCTTCCATCTCTGATCCTAGGTGGATTCGACCTTTCGAGAAAAACCCCTCGGACATTGGTGAACCCAACGTGAAAGATCATCAAAAGAAGGAAAGACAAAATGGGAGAACCTTCGAACACAATCTCGAGTGATGTTTTGCAATAGTTGGTGCAAAATATGAATATGCTTATGCAGGTATAATAACAACAGGTGATGCAAACTTCTGCTTTAAAAAAAAGTGTTCTGATGAATGCTCTGCAAGCAGTTGAGCATGAGATGAAGTTATTCAATGGCAGGAATGTATCTGCATATGTACATACCTATGCTCAGAAGATGGAATTCTTTGGGGTGGCTCAACTTGCATGGAGCCGATATTTTATACTTGTTATTATACATGAACTGAAAGCACGAATTACTGAGTTATAAATCCAGGATGTTGATTGGGTAGCTTTCAAGAAGACACTTAGGGAAGAATTTTACATTGAAGATACCAGTTTGATTACGTGCAAGACTTTTCAGGAGTGGGTTTTACAACCCAATAAGGGTCTTACGGCTACAGAATTGTTAAGAGAATTTGAAAGTTGATTTGAGTAGTTGAATCTTGCTGAACAGCAAGCTCTTTGCGAGTCAGAAATTTGAGTTGTTTCTACATGCAGCAGGTAGCTGATCCTGACCTTCAAGAGAAGCTTGATGATTTGCTTGAGGATAAGACTACAAAGACAGGTTTGAAAATAGAGTGGAGACATGTCAAGAAAATTGTTACTGCACTTGTGAAAAAACATAGAAGAAGAGAAAGATTGCATGTCTCTAGCTTGCCCACTGTTATGGGCAAGACAATTGATATATCCAGTAAGCCACCCACTTCTGTGGCTAACCCTATGGTTGTACTTGCTATTGTTTCCTCTGTTAGGGAAGATGTCTTAGATGATTTGTTCAAAGGCATGCGGGATCTTCAATTGAAGGTTGCAAAATTGGATGAAAAAGGACAAGAGGAAAGGGGACAGGTAGCAGCCCCTAAGCCAAGAAAAAGATGTATGTGGTGTGATAGTTTGCAACATGAGAGAAAGGATTGTGCTACCTATCAGGAGGCCTTGCCACTACAGCTCATCTTTTGGAAAGATGGCAAGATCCATGCACAAGAAATGGGATTGCCTCTTGCTTTGAATTTTGAAAAGGGAGGTATGCAGAAGTTGTTGGAAGACTTGGCTGTTCGAAATGCTTATGCGGCAGTACATGCTTCTACTTTTGGTCTACAGTTGGATAGAATGCATGGCCAAGTGGTCCAAAGACTGAAATATGGACACATGCTTTACATGCAGCTGAAAAGAGAAAGGTTATTGATAGTGAAATGTCTCATGCAGGGCAATACATTCGTGACATAACTGGTTGGGCATCACCGGTAGATGCATATTCAGTGTATGCATATTTAGCAAAGGTACAAAAAATGGATGTACTTGTGGAAGAAAAACAAAAGAGAGATGAAGACAATCCAGGGACATCTAAAAGAGTGACAAGAAGAGGTGTAGATCAACCTAAAGCTACAAATCAGCCACCTCCTGAGCATGTTATGGAAGAGGTTAGTCATGAGGAAAAACAAGATAACAAACAAGAGGGCAAAAAGAAGGGCAAGCAGTCAGGATATAATTTGCAGTCTGACATTGAGATAGCCATAGATCTTAAGAAGGTTCTTGAAGAACAGGGATCTTAAACAGTCGGGTGGAATTCACCTTGGGAGAGGTGCTTTGCATTGTCAAGCGAGAATTTCATGATAAGATCATTGACATAATTAAGAGGAAGTGTTAGTTTCTTGGTGACATCACTAGTACATTACTGCAATTTGAAGAGGAAACTGGTTTGTTGGGTATTCGAGTTTAATATGAGCATGAAGTGAGTACTAGTTTATCTATGCATGATACTACTAATCAGTGGTGGTGGACAGCATGTGGAAAAGAGAAGAAAGTGGTTGAAAATGCATTGTCTTGTAGCAATATGCATGGTGGAGTAAGGCATATGCAACAATATGGGGGAGAGACTCTAGGATTTATTCCTCAAAGTCATTACACAAGAAATCATTAGGCTGGGGCTACCACTGAAACGGTAGTGAAAATAGGGGAATGTTAAACTCCTTGTGTTGCTTTGCTTGACCATGGGTTTGAGATAAATATCATTGAGCGTGAATTGTATGAAAATGGTGCATGGCCTGTGGACACTGATCATGGTTGGCGTATGAGGGCTGCAAATAATTCTTCAAGGGAGCTCTATGCTGGATGTCCTAATGTGAAAGTGACGATTGGTGATGCACAAGAAGAGCAATACTTCTTTGGCAAGATAATTCTTCATATGTAGTGATTTTGGGATAACCCTATATTACAGGAGTGTGTATGGAAACAAAGGTGCTTGATGATGGTTCTACTTATGTAAGAGTTAGAAGCAAGGATAGGAGGAAAGTAGTCCAATTTCTTATTGTTTATGTTAATCATCCTAGAAATCGGGATACACTTCGAGAGTTTCCTTTGGCTCCAAATGCAAGGGAATTCAAAAACCTGGATTTTCATTAAGCATTGTTGTAATGGGGGGCTACAATTCTGTTCACAGAGGATGTACTTGCCTCTTGATGGAATGAAGCATCTATTTACTAATGGTTATTCTCAATTTATAGCAAACAACTCATGTTGGTTTAAGCCTATGGAAGCTATTTGCAAGGCTGAACGCATATCTATGAAATGGGCTACTAAGGAACTGAGAGCATTGGGGTTGTTAGCTAAAAATGAAGGCATTTCTGGCATCTTTTATGGGTTAAATATTAATGACACTATGGGTGAAACCGATTGATTTTCCACTTCCACCATAAAGTGAGAGTTTGTATGAAAAAGCGTCAAGGCATCCAAGCTTACGGGATCCTAAAGATATAGGTCATCAGTTTACATCTGAAATTTTACAGGAATTGAAAGTTGGTACAGGAATTGAAATTTTATGAAGATGTTGGCTAGGTATGGAAATGCATTTGCATTTCAGCCAACTGAAATAGGTTGTGTGGATCCAAATATTGTCTCTCCTATGGTAATATTTATTGTGCCACATGTGCCATGGAACTTGAGGCCTATTCTAGTGCCTAAATCTTACTTGCCAAAATTGATGGATTTGCTAAATGAAAAGATTTGCATGAAGATATTGGAGCCCTCTTCAACCTGGTACTCAAATTGTTGGTTTATTGTGCCCAAAAAGAATGGGGCTTTGAGATTTATTCAAGACATGCAATCGGTCAATAAAGTGACTATGAGAAATGTGGGTGCAGGTCCTGTGGTTGATGAATTTGCAAAGGCTTTTGCAGGCAGAGCGATCTATTATTTGGGTGATGTTTACTCGAGGTATGATCAGTTTCAACTTACAATTGAAAGCAGGGATATCACAACCAAAGACTCCCTTGGGGTTAGTATGGATGTGTACTTTCCCACAAGGTGCAATGAACTCAGTGGCACACATGACAAATGCTATGAATAGGGTACTCATGGATTTTATACCACAATTGGCAATGCCCTTCTTGGATGATGTTCCATCCAATCAAAAGGTGCGCAGTGGATGAAAAGAATGAAGAGATGGATGCTCATGGGTGCAAATAGTTTGTTTAGACCATATTATGGATTGTGAGAGGATTTTGACGCATCTAGAAGAGGTGCATTTTGTTGATAAACACGGATCTAGAGCTAGTTAGCTATGGTGGATGCAAATCAAACACACGATACATTATCAGATTGAGAGATTGTAACTCAAGTGAATTAGGTTCCAAGATAGATTAGCTTGGACTCATAAAGACAGTCTTGAGTAACTCAAATTGATAGTTCCATATATAAAATGAGTGTCAAGTACATGCTTATATAGCCTTTTTGGATAGTACGACTCTTCCTCTTTGTGCTTATGGGATTTTGGACATCTCTTCTGGAGCATACAACTTTTGTCATCTCTCTTATACAAAGCCTCTTCTAGGCATACATCATTTGATTTCTCAACACCCCCCCTCAAATGATGAGTCTCTACCCTTGCTGGCTTTTGCCCCCCCCTGCATGTAAACATGGACCAGGAGACTAGCTCTTTGGCAGCCTAGTCAAGTTAAGGCTTGAAACTTTACATCTTGGTAGGGTTTTTTACAATATCCACTATGGGAACAAATTCCTTAAAACAGTTTGTCATAGTTGTTGATGGTAGCAGAAGTATCTTTTTCTTCTTCTTCATTCATAAATTGATTTTGGTGGTAGTTATTATGCATCTGCTGTGCTCTTTTCTTGTGGAAGCATTCACTGGCAATATGGCCAGTTTTACCACAATAATGACATGTCATCCGATTCCTGTTGTCGGTGTTGAATCCTCGTCCTCTTCCTTTGGGTCCAGTAGCTCCTCTAGTGTATAAGAGGTTTTCCCTTGGGCTAGTTTCTTTTACATCTTTGCTTTTAAACTTGCTTTCTTCATCAAGCAGTGAGTGCTCAATATCTTTGAGTGAGAGACTCGGAACATTACTTAGAGTGGATACAAGGTTCTCATATGGATCCTTGTTTACACTTGCAAGTAGTATAGCTATTGCTTCATCTTCTTCAATATTCTTTTTAAGAGATGCAAGTTGAGTTTTTAAACTCTTAAACTTATTAATGTGTATGGTCATAGAAGTGTTGTCTTTGATATCCAGTTTATAAAACTGCATGAGAAGTTTTACCTTTGAATTCTTTGCTTGAGTACCAAACATTCTATCAAGTTCCTCCCAGGCGGTTCTAGCATTTCTAATGCCAGATATATGATGCAACACATCATCGCTTAGTCCCCAGGCAATGATGCCTAGTGCCTTATTATTCATCTTCCTCCATTCTTTGGATTTGAACTGGTCTTCTTCAACGAACCTGTCTTCATCATCTTCCTTCTTGTTATCTGCATCATCTTCAAACAAGTCCCATAAGTCTTTCCGCATAAGATGGTACACGGTCTTCTCCTTCCAGGCATGGAAGCCTTCACCATTAAATTTTGCTATATGTTCCACTTCAGTCATCTTTAGTAGGAGGTCTTACCACGAGAACTCTCGGGCAGTGTCTATCCTTTTACAAGAAGATTGAGATTTACAAGATAATTGTGCAAGCAAATAATTTCATCCAGGAAGGTCTTACCAATTGGCAATCTTGCTCAATGGCAGTGTCTAATCCCTTACAAGAATAGAAATTCTAATCACAAGTAACCTCTTAGGATTTTTTATAACTAATTGTCAAGCGTATTAACAATCTGTTCTTTTAGTTCAAGCCAAGTCTAGACAAAGGATAGTGTGTGAATAGGGGTACTTGGACCACTTTAGAGAGCAATAGTGTGAACACACAAAAACTTAGCTTGAGTGTGAAAAAGGAGATTTAGTTAGGTCAACCTAAAGCCTTAGAATTTAGAGAAAAAAAACAGGATAATAGAAACTAAAAATACGTTGCTATAACAACTTGTCGGCGGCCTCTTCATGCCCATGTGCAGATCTCTTATTCTCCATTCGTCTTCTTCCTCTAATTTTGAATTGGTAGCCGAGACCAGAAGCAATGGCATCCTCGCCCCCTCGTGAGGGAAATGAAAAAGCTATTGGCCAGAGCGTCAGATCTATCCTTGGGTCGGATTTAGCAAGGCTTACGAATTTCAAGGAGTCCTGAGTGGATCTGCTCGCGTGTGTGCAAAGGCAATGATCTGTTTCTTCGCTTGGTGGTGTTGCAAGAGGAGCCACAGGTGGCCGTCAGCCTCGTTGCTTTGTTCTCCTTTTCTTCTTCTGCTCGATGGAGGAGATGACATTCGATCACAGGGACCTCTGCTCCCTCTCCATCGCCAACGCTGTCCTTCACTACCTTACCTATCGTGATGTTGGTTGTCAAAATTTTTGTGTCTACTCTTTTTCCTTCTGTGACCGGCTATCTATGGACAGCTGTGGCAGCTGTCGATTCTTCATCTCCCCTTCTTCACCATGCCCATCAACAGAGAACATTAGCAACAGATCCAATCTTGCTGAGTGCTTCGGTAAGATTGCAAACTAGATCAGGCCGTGCAAAGCAGCTATTCGATCTTGCTCAGTGCTTTTTATTGTTCGCTTATGTTGCAGCCACACCACTGGTACCATTCAATTGAAAATAGAGCTCTAAGCTCTCTACAGCACCCACTTCTTCTTCCTCTTCTCTCTGTCAAACCAAGAAACACACCCTTTCCTTTTTCCTCAGCGCAAAAGCCCTTGCTTGCAATTGAAAGCAAGCCCTTAGCTTGGTCTTAAGAAGGGCCCTCTTCTTCTTCTTCCAAATGACAGCTTCTGAAATGGGAAATGAACCTTAATACCTCTAATGTGAACTCCAAACCGAGCTTCTTGAGCAACACCTTCTTTCTTGGGCTTCACCTCATTTACAACACTAGATGTTGGCTTGAAAAATTGGAATAGGCACAGGCATGTACAAGGAGAAGAACGAGATGGAAAGGGTTTAGAATATGCAAGGAAGAAGGCAATGTTAGGAATCTAGAACTATCTAGCTCAGCCATGGCTCTGATACCATGTTGATAAACACGGATCTAGAGCTAGTTAGCTATGGTGGATGCAAATCAAACACACGATACATTATCAGATTGAGAGATTGTAACTCAAGTGAATTAGGTTCCAAGATAGATTAGCTTGGACTCATAAAGACAGTCTTGAGTAACTCAAATTGATAGTTCCATATATAAAATGAGTGTCAAGTACATGCTTATATAGCCTTTTTGGATAGTACGACTCTTCCTCTCTGTGCTTATGGGATTTTGGACATCTCTTCTGGAGCATACAACTTTTGTCATCTCTCTTATACAAAGCCTCTTCTAGGCATACATCATTTGATTTCTCAACACATTTAACTCTTTCTGGACAAAAGCTTGTCTTTGGAGTTGAAGAGGTTTTGATTGTTGGTCATATGTGTGGGCCCCATGGGTGAAGACCATTACCAGCAAAAATAGATGGGATTGATAGAATGCAAAATGTATGCACAAATGTATAAGAGGTGCGTAGATTCTTGGGTGCATGTGTGTTCTATTTGATATGGATTCCTCAATTTGCACATGTAGTCGATGCTCTATATTAGCTTCTGAGGAAATGTCAAAGATTTCATTGGGAAAGGAAGCATCAGAAAGCAATGAAGAAATTGAAGCAGCTCTTAAAATCTGCTCCTGCATTGAGAAAGACTGACTATTCATATGGAAAGCCTATCATTATTACTATTGATACAAGCCTAATCGGAATTGGATAGGAAATTGAGCAAGATGATGAGGAAGGGCAAAGATATGTAATACTCTTTGGTGCTAAAGTATTAACTGAACAACATAGAAGGTATTCACAGGTCAAAAGAGAATTATGGTAAATTGTGACAGCCTTTGAATGTGATAAGGAGTATTTTATGGGTGCTTATGTAGTCATTAAGACTGATTGTTTGCTGGTATTGGGTATGATTACTAGTTGTGCTACCCCAAACATTGCTATGCTCCAGTGGATTGCATACATCAAAATTTTAAACCCTGATATTGCAAGAAGAGATAACCTAGTGGCAGACTGTTCAGATGACAAGCTCAACACATGCGGACATTGATGATGGACTGCCTGGTTAGATGGGTCCACACGTCTACACTTAGCACGTCAGTGGTCATTTTGACTCTCACATGGCCACTAACTCATTACTTATTATATTCAGATTGTTACACCTATTTACAGCTGGCATAGTTATAGTGCTAGTCGACTAGTGTAGTCGGTTATGCATTGTTTGACTTAGTAGGCCACTTTCCTTTATGTTGTATCTTATCTATACTTTGTGTACATTGTAAAGTATGTGGAAGAAGAAGAAGAAACCAGCAAGAAAACGTTTTGGCCTCCATCTCTCTTCTTGTCTCTTGAGTGAGCTTCTCCTTGTGCATTCTGTGTGTGTTCGGCGCAGCATCTTGAGCAAGTCCCCCCACCACACGATTCTTGACATGGTATCAGAGCCACACCATTGAGAGAGGCTGATTTCTAAGGCTGAAGCGAAGGAGAAGAAGCAAGGTTTGAGCAAGCGAGCTACGGGTAAGAAGCTCTCCCATTCTTCCACTCTCTCTCTTGGATAGTGCCTGTGGAGACACCGAAAGCAAGGTCGAGCAAAAATCTCAGATTGCAGTAAGATTTGGTGTGCGCAAAGAGCGCTATCTATTTTGTAGGACAGCCCTTTAGGGCTGATCCGCAGTTATTTTGGGCATCTAGGCCGTTTCAGGCCCCGTTTTAGAGCCGCAAGGTTGCAGACAGCAGTTTCAGGGTACACTATGACTTCGACTGTATTGACCGAAAGTGGGTGCACAGGTTATAGATTTCAGATCTGTAAGTTCAAAGGTATTTACAGCGTATAAACACAAGGTTTATCTGCAAATTGATTTGCAGATTGTATGTATTGTTGAGCAGATAGTGAAAAAGACTGTCTGGTGTATTGCTTTGCACTACAGGTCGAGGATTGCAGAAGATTTTCTTGCTGTTGGTATTAATTTTGTGATAATGGCAGAGAACAGTGGAAGCCCCATCATTGAGAAGCTCGACAAGAACAACTACCCTTCATGGAAGTTCCGTATCACGAACTTCCTTATTGGAAAAGGCCTCTACGAGTTTGTTTCAGGTGAAGAAAAGGAGCCGGAGGTGAGCGATCCTTCAACTGTAGAAGAGACAAAGGCACGGAAGGAATGGAATGCAAAAGACAAGAAGGTCATGTATTGGTTGTCTGCAGTAATTGACAATAATATGCTGGGATACATTAGAAATGCAGAGAATTCATATGTAGCTTGGACCATGCTTGAAAGTATGTTTTCTGTAAATACAAAGGCACGAAAGATTCAACTCAAGCAAGAGTTGAATACATTGAAGAAAGGGAAGATGTCTATCAATGAGTATACACTGAAGGTAAGGAGCATTGCAGATGCCTTGGCAACGATTGATGCAATGCCCGATGATGATGATTTGGTGTCGTCTACCTTGGGTGGACTTAGCAATGAAAAGGCTTGAAAGTCTTTTGTAACTTCCGTATATGTTAGAAAGCCATTTCCAGATTTTGATGAGTGGGTCTCCTTTATGATCACTGAAGAGATCAACATGCAGAGTGAGACATCTGAAAAAAGTAGTGAACAGGTCCAAGCTTTCTACTCCAGTTCAGGAAGGGGATGTGGCAGGTTCTCTTCAAGAGGCCGTGGTAGTGACAACCAACAAAATAGATTGAATCAGCAATTTGGCGATATGCAGGTTTCAGGAGGTCGTGGTAACTTTAGAGGCAAGGGGAGCTTTAGAGGAAGAGGTGGATGGCAGAACAGAGGTTCTAACAACTCTGGTATTGTGTGCTACTACTGTGGCAAAACAGGTCATATCACAGTCCAATGTTATGCTAAGAAAGATGATATCCGCAGTGGTAAGTTGCAGCAAGGAAACTATGCATCGTCTTCACGATAGAATGAAGATAAAAATAAACGTCTGTTTGTTATGCAGCATATGCTGAATGCTATTAGAGGAAAGGGAACACATGATGATGTTTGTTATTTTGATTCAGGTGCATCCAATCATATGACCAGCCATGCAGAATGGTTTGGAGAGATACAGGATTTGCAAAATGCAGGTTATGTGCAGACCGGGTGATGATTCATGTTACCCAATTTCACACATTGGAAAAGTTCCCTTGTCCTTGCATGATGGTAAGATAAAGAGTCTTTCAGATGTATTACATGTGCCATCTATTACAAAGAACTTGGTGTCAGTCAATCAGATGGTAGAGCAAGGGATGCAAGTCAGATTTAATGCAAAGGGCTGCTTTGTAGAAGACTTCAATGACAAGTGCAGGTTAGTTGCAAAGGGAAGCAGAGTTGGGACGTATGTTTACTCTGGATGCTGGAATTCCTACTATGAATGATGCTATGTATGCTAAAGAAAAAGGTGTTGTTGCAGATATTGAAATTTGGCACAAACGCATTGGACATGCAAATGTACAAAGGCTGAAATTAATGCAGTCCAAAGGGTTGGTTACAGGTTTGCCTAAATTTAGAGTTGTAGAATTTCATAAGGTATGCAAAGCATGTCAGTTTGGTAAGCACGCAAGACAACCCTTTTCACATGACAGAGATGTAAGCAGAAATATCCTTGATGTTGTGCATACAGACATTTGGGGGCCTACACAAAATGTATCTCTTGGAGGTAGTTCATACTTTGTCACATTCATTGATGATTGTTCTAGAAAGCTGTGGGTATATTTTATGAAGGAAAAGAGTGAAGCGTTTGAGCACTTTAGAACTTTCAAGGTTGCAGTTGAAAGAGAAATAGGCTTGAAAGTAAAGTGCTTGAGGTTAGATGGAGGGGGAGAGTACCTCTCGAATGAGTTCAGTGATTTTCTAAGGTCTCATGGGATAAAGAGACAGTTCACATATAGGTATACCCCATAGCAAAATGGTGTTGCAGAAAGGAAAAATAGGTATATTGCAGAAGTTGCACGCGTCTTGATGGCTGAAAAGAATATGCCTAAGTATTTTCTATCTGAGGCTATTCATACTACTGTTTATATTATGAACAGAACTCCCACAGGTGTAGTTCATGGGATGACTCCTGAAGAATGTTTTACTGGAAAGAAACCTGATGTATCGCACTTTAAGGTATTTGGCTATGTTGCATACGTTAATGTGCCAGATGAGCTACGGAAGAAGCTTGATCCAAAGGCAGAAAAATGTGTTTTTATTGGATACTCTTTAGAGCAGAAAGGGTATCGCTGTTATAACCCTGTCACATGTAAGTTCAGAGTGAGCAGGGATGTCATCTTTGATGAAATGAGCAGTTGGTATGCATCAAGTGGTGATGCATTAGATGATGATGATGATCATGACACTCATGTGCAAGCTGAAAGGCAAGAATCATGGACTCTTAGTGGACCAGAGACATCATCTGGTAGTCCTTGTTCTGGGAGACTAAGAAGTAGCTCTACATCTTCAGGTGCATCTAGTAGCACTACAGGTAAAGACAAAGGAAAGAATAAATTGCCAGAAGGCATTGATACAGTTCTTGATGGAGACTCCAGTGGCTCAGAAAGCTTGGATGATGAGCTTGGCATTCCTTCAGTGAGGACACCAGGTGTACAAAGAACTCATAATAATGTAAAGGCTCCATTGAGTGATCCGGTGGTACGCAGATCTAGCAGGGTCAGATACCCTGTTAAAAGATTTGGTTTTGAAGGTTATGCAACACCATTATGCTTATATGGTGAAACTAGTTGAGGATGTTGAGCCCACTTGTTTTGAGGATGTTGTTGGTCATACTCATTGGGATGCAGCAATGGATGAGGAGATGGCTGCATTAGAGGCCAATAAGACTTGGGATCTAGTATCATTGCCGAAGGGCAAGAAATCTATTGGATGTAAGTGGGTTTATAAGATTACGCACAATGCAGATGGTTCTATTAGTAGGTACAAAGCTAGGCTGGTTGCAAAAGGCTATGCCCAGACATATGGCATAGATTATGATGAAACCTTCAGTCCAGTTGCTAGGATGGCAACTGTCAGATGTGTGATTGCTTTGGTAGCAGCCAAAGGTTGGAGGTTGCAGCAAATGGATATGAAGAATTCTTTCTTGCATGGTGATTTGCAGGAAGAAGTGTATATGGATCAGTCAGCAGGCTATGAAGATTTAGAGCATCCCACGTATGTGTGCAGGTTGAAGAAGGCGCTCTATCGGCTCAAGCAAGCACCTAGAGCATGGTCTGACAAGATCAGAGAGTATCTTGTCAATATTGGCTTTTATGTTTCTGATAATGATCACTCACTTTATGTGAGAAAGGGAGATGCAGGTTTGGTCATCATAGTCATCTATGTGGATGACTTGATTATTACAGGTGATAGTGATAGTGGGATTGCTGAAGTCAAGGACTTTTTGAAGAAGAAGTTTGAGATGAAGGATTTAGGTGAGCTAAGGTACTTCCTTAGCATTGAGGTGATCAGATGTGATGATGGTATATAGCTATCCCAAAGACAATATGGCTTGGATATATTGTCCAAGTATGGTATGACATCATGCAAATCACTTTCAGTCCCGTTGGAGCAGAATGTAAAGTTGAGTGATGAGGTTGGGAATGAGATAGAATACCCTACTATGTTCAAGAGGATAGTGGGGAGTTTGATCTACATGACCATTACAAGGCCAGACTTGAGCTACGCTGTTGGTCTTGTGAGTCAGTTTATACAAGTACCTAGAAAGCCACATTTGGATGCAGTCAGACGCATATTGAGATATGTCAAGTCCACATTACATTATGGACTTTTCTATGAGGCAGGTACAGATATACAAGTGTTTGGATACACAGATGTAGATTGGGCTGGTAGTATGTCTAATAGAAGATCTACCAGCGGATACATGTTCTCTCTTCGTAGTGTAGCAGTTGCTTGGAGCAGCAAAAAGCAATCTATAGTTGCTTCGTCGAGTACAGAGGCTGAGTATAGAGGTGCTGCTGTTACAGCATGTGAGGTAGTATGGCTATAAAAGTTAATGGCTGATTTGGATGTGCAGGTGGAAGATCCAGTTGTCATTTATTATGACAACATGAGCAGTATACAGTTGGCTAGGAACCCTGTGTTCCATGACAGGATAAAACATATTGAGGTACACTACCACTTTGTGAGAGAGAAGGTACTAGCAGGTGAGATTGACTTGGTGTATGTCAGCACACAGGATCAGATAGCTGACATCTTCACGAAGGCATTGGGTACAGAGAAGCTTCAAAAGTTTCGAAGCTTACTTGGAGTTGCAGAGATGCAGTTGAGCTTGAGGGGGAGTGTTGAGATGACAAGCTCAACACATGTGGACATTGATGATGGACCGCCTGGTTAGATGGGTCCACATGTCTACACTTAGCACGTCGGCGGTCATTATGACTCTCACATGGCCACTGACTCATTACTTATTATATTCAAGTTGTTACACCTATTTACAATTGGCATAGTTATAGCACCAGTCGACTAGTGTAGTCGGTTATGCATTGTTTGACTTAGTAGGCCACTTTCCTTTATGTTGTATCTTATCTATACTTTGTGTACATTGTAAAGTGTGTGGAAGAATAAGAAGAAACCAACAAGAAAACGTTTTGGCCTCCATCTCTCTTCTTGTCTCTTGAGTGAGGTTCTCCTTGTGCATTCTGTGTGTGTTCGGCGCAGCATCTTGAGCAAGTCCCCCCACCACGCGATTCTTGACACAGACATGTTATCTCGATCACGTTATGAGAATGAAGATGGGATGATGGATGAGGAGGAAGAAGATGACTTTCTTGCGGCTGAAAATGATGTTGCAAGAGTGAATTTAGAAATGCAAGGTGTTTCTACAGCATTAACAGAAGTTTGGACAACAAAGAGAAGACACTTTAGATGTTTTGTATCTTGTGTAGAAGTGTTTCTGGAAGACAAATATGCAAGAGAGTGGCTGAGAATTGGTCAATATCTCAATGCATTAACAAAGAGAGATGAATGGTCCGATGAGGAGAGGAAAACCTATGGGTTTTTCTTAAAAGATGAATACTTATGGAAATATACTAAAAAGAAATAGGGTATGCCATTGCGAGTTTTGGGTGACAGAGCTTCACAAGTAAATGTTATGCAAGAATTTCATGAAAGCTTGTGGGCTAGCCATAGAGGTGTTTGGGGTACTTTTGCAAAGATCAAAGGAAGATATTGGTGGCAAGGTATGTATAAGGATGTTACTTACTTTGTGAAAACATGTACGACATGTCAAATATATTCATTTGTGAGACATTGGGATGGATTGCAACCTACATATCCATTGTCTCTTCATTTTAAGTGGGTGGTGGATTTGGTCATGATGCCTACAAGTCTTTGGAAAATGAGATATCTTGTGTTTGCTCGTGAAGACTTGACTAATCAAATGAAAGGGAGAGCTCTATGTACTAAGACAACAAATGATGTGCGTACTTTTCTCTGAAGAGATCTTTTATCGATATGGATGTGTGGGAAAAATTATTGCAGATAGGGGTAAGATGGATGCAGATAAAGCTCATGATTTCTTTGCACAGTTGGGGATAAAGCTTGCTTTAACTTTAGCCTATAACCTTGAAGGAAATGGAATAAGTGAAAGAGGTCATCCAACCTTTAGTATAAACAATTGGATTACCATGCTACCCTCTTGCAAGGGCTCTCATGAGGTGAAAATAAAAAAACGAGAGGATATAAAACATCACTAGAAGGGATGTATCATTGCTTTCAAAAGTATGCATAAAGGTTGGTTTACCAAAGTGTAACATGTTTTCATGGCCAAGGATATGCAATTTCCTTCAAATGAACGTGTTTCCGTGCAAATACATTGTAATTCTTGAGTTGATAATTTATGTAATATTTTTTTCATTTAAGCAAGTACTAATAACAAATTCTTAGTTGTAGAAATATTTCCATCAACAATTATTGAATAGCAACATGTGGAAAGCTTAAGTGGAACCTTCTATGTGATTCATAAGAAGGTGTTCATCATAGACATTATCTATGTTGATTTGACTCTAGGTTCTTTTAGTGAGGGAAGGATTTTTATATATTATGCATGTTATGTGGTTCCCTCTAGGAAAGCATGTACATATGGATATGTCGAAATTTTTCATTGCCAAGTCTTTCATCTCTAAATTTGAAGATTCTTGATAAGGCAACAATGTATAGTTTTAAATTCAAAATATCTCAAGGTATTCAAAAGTTCATGACAGCTAGAAGTATCTCAAGAAGAATACACCTATCATGGTTTATACCCTTGCATACCTTTGTAACGTGTGTCAAAGTAGCACATTTATAAAGGACAAATGTATCTTGGCTAAGTAGAAATTTTACAGAAGAGGAATTGGACAACATTATAAGAAGGCTTTGAAAATATGGAGAGTATGACCATAAGGGTGATACCATGAAGTGTATTGTATGCCCTCAATCCTTGTCTTTGTCTTACAACATCACACCACAAACTCTTGCTTCGGGCTTTGATTATAGGAGATACAAAGTTAAACTAGACATTTGGATTTCTCAAATTTTGATATAGATTGCATGCCTTTTAAACTTACAGTGCAAGTTATAGCACATGAAAAAAAAAGGAGATAAATGTCACTTCCAATTGGAGTCTAAAGGATGTAAGGGATACCTTAGAGCTGTTAGACAATACATCCCCTAGATATAAGTTCAAAGTCAATTGTAAAACAATTAGAAAAAGAGTTGAACACTCTTTCTCTTGTATGAGTTATTTGCCCCCCATAATTGTAAATTTTAAAAATCAAGAGTTACAAAATTAAAGTGAAAATATGCAAGGATGTAAAATAACAAAGGAGATTCCTTCAAGTTTTTATTTGCATCTATTTATCTTCTTCCGTCTCCCGCACCTTCTTATTCTTTGGCATTATAACTTCTTTTTCGCTTTCTGCAAAGATCTCGTCTCCTCATAATGCCTTTTTTCTTTGGTTGCTCAAAGATTTTGACTTTGACAGGTATTCTCTTCTCTTCAAGCTGAAGAGAAGATGGATAAAACTTCATAGGAGAAAGTGTTGGCATTTTTTCCTTTTTGAAGTTCACCTTACTAGTCTTTCCAAATGTCTTGCCATTTCCCTACTCTCTCTTAGTTAATGATTTTTGTGAAGGGGAATCGGGATTGATTGGTATGATTGTCCTATCCAAAAATCAACACTACAAGGATATGAGGCTATAGCGACGGGCGTTAGCAAGGACAAATAGCGGTGTCGCTATTAGCGTCACAAATGCAATGCTAATAGCGATGCAAATAGCGACGATACCCAGAGCAAAAAAACACGAGCCGAAACCCGAGCCCGTCATTTTTTGCGCATTCACGAAAGAGAGAGCGAGAGCGAGAGGGAGAGGGAGAGTGACCATCTTGTTAAGAGGGAGAGAAAGAGAGAAAGAGAGAAAGAAGGATTCTCACCGCCACCGCCGCCACCACCGTCGTTCGCAAAGAAGAGGAGGAGGTGTACAGAGGGCGAAGAGGAGCCGCCAAACCCTTCTTCGAGTCTTTACGGTGAGTGCATTCTCCATTCTTGCTTTTCTTTTGTGTTTTCTCTCTCTCTCTCTCTCTTACTTGTTTTTGGTATAATTCATGTATATTGAGAGAGGGAGAGGAAATGAGAGAGAAAGAGAGGGAGAGAGGGAGGGAGGGAAAGGAAATGAGAGAGGGAGAGGGAGAGGGAGAGGGAGGAAATGGGAGAGAAAGGGAGAGAGAAAGAGAGAGGGAGGGAGAGAGGGAGGGGAAGAAAATGAGAAAGGAAGAGGGAGTTTTCTCTCTCTCTTTTACTTATTTTTGGTATAATCCATGTGTATTGAGAGAGGGAGAGGAAATGAGAGAAAAAGAGAGGGAGAGGGAGAGGAAGGGAGAGGAAATAAGAGAGGGAGAGGGAGGGAGAGAGAGAGAAAGAGAGGGAGAGGGAGAGGGGGAGAAAATGAGAGAGGGCGAGGGAGTTTTCTCTCTCGTTTACTTGTTTTTTGTATAATTCGTGTGTATTGAGAGAGGGAGAGAAAATGAGAGCATTGAGAGAGGGAGAGGAAATGAGAGAGAAAGAGAGGGGGAGGGAGAGGGAGGGAGAGCAAATGAGGTATAATTCGTGTGTATTGAGAGAGGGAGAGAAAATGAGAGAGAAAGAGAGGGAGAGGGAGAGGGAGAGGGAGAGGGAGAGGGAGAGGGAGTTTTCTCTCTCTCTTTTACTTGTTTTTTATATAATTCGTGTGTATTGAGAGAGGGAGAGGAAATGAGAGAGAAAGAGAGGGAGAGGGAGAGGGAGGGAGAGGAAATGAGAGAGGGAGGAAATGGGAGAGGGAGGGGGAGGAAATGGGAAAGGAAAAGGGAGAGAGAGGGAAAGGGAGGGAGAGAGAAAGAGAGGGCGAGGGAGAGGGAGACATTAAATATAATAGGGAAATGAGAGAGGAAGAGGGAGAGGGAGAGGGAGAGGGAGAGGGAAAGGAACATTAAACATAATAGGGAAATGAGAGAGGGAGAGGGAGAGGGAGGGAGAGGGAAACATTGAAAGAGAGGGAGAGGGAGAGGGAGGGATAGAGAAAGAGAGGGGGAGGGAGAGGAGAAGAGAGAAAAAAACATTAAACATAATAGGGAAAGAGAGACAGAGAGGGTGAGGGTGAGGGAGGGAGAAGAAATGAGAGAGAGAGGAAGAGAGCAAAAGGAAATGAGAGAGGGAAAGGAGAGAGAAAAAATGAGAGAATGAGAGCAGAGAGAAAAAGAAAGAAAATATGTTAAATATAATAGGGAAAGAGAGAAAGAGAGGGTGAGGGTGAGGGTGAGGGAGGGAGAGGAAATGGGAGAGAGGAAGAGAGAAAATGAAATGAGAGAGGGAGAGGAGAGAGAAAAAGAGAGAAAAAACATTAAACATAATAGGGGAAGAGAGAAAGAGAGGGTGAGGGTGAAGGAGGGAGAAGAAATGAGAGAGAGGGAGGAAGAGAGCAAAAGGAAATGAGAGAGGGACAGGAGAGAGAAAAAAATAAGAGAATGAGAGGAGAGAGGAGAGAGAAAAAGAGAGAAAATATATTATACATAATAGGGAAAGAGAGAAAGAGAGGGTGAGGGTGAGGGAGGGAGAAGAAATGAGAGAGGGAGAGGAAATGAGATAGAGAGAGAAAGAGAGAAAAGGAAATGAGAGAGGGAGAGGAGAGAGAAAAAGAAATGAGAGAGGGAAAGGAGAGAGAAAAAGAGAAAAATCATTAAAACTAATAGGGAAAGAGAGAAAGAGAGGGTGAGGGTGAGGGAGGGAGAGGAAATGAGAGAGGGAGAGAAAGAGAGAAAAGGAAATAAGAGAGGGAGAGGAAAGAGAAAGAGAGGGAGAGGAGAGAGGAGAGAGGAGAGAGAAAAAGAGAGAAAAATCATTAAACCTAATAGGGAAAGAGAGAAAGAGAGGGTGAGGGTGAGGGAGGGAGAGAAAGAGAGAAAATGAAATAAGACTTTACAATAAGATCATCCTAGGCTCATAAGGGTTAGGCCAATCCTCAACAAACCTAAGGGATATATGGCTAGAGAACCCTAGCACACTTATACCTCCTAGCATAATCTTCATCCTACAAAGAGACCTCTCATACATGGGGCTTGCCCTAGCCTCCACCACGCTCAAACTATCCCCTTGGTGAAGGGATCTAGCCACTAACCTTGGGGGAGGTTTAGTGTGTAACCAAATATCTACCTATGAGGGCACAATAACTTTTGTAGAAGTATATAACGAAGGCAATCAGCCTTTCAGTTAGAAAAACATTCATTTTTCATAACGTAAATCCAAAAATAACTTTGGATATTCTATAAAAATCAATCTCTTCTTAAAAAGACAAATACAAAAAACTAAAACAGCATCATTCATATGCTTCGCAAAAACTAAAACATCATCACCACAAGAACTCTTAGGAAACTCATCTTCAACTATCAATTTTAATTTAAAAATATAATATAAAATCACTTGCAAGGAATGATACTCTTTTATCGTTAACCCTCTTTCATCCTTAGAACAGTCTTAGGAATAAATTTATGCTCTAACAAGCATATATTTGAACATAATAACTATTTTAAGGTTTCTTCCATGAGTAATAGTAGTATATATGTAGCCATCAAGCTAGAGATCATGCTTTGGTATCTGTGGAGATCCCAATCTCATGCCCTCATAGAGATTGTAGTGTGCAATAGTGTGGAGAGAAGGTGGGTGAGTTGTAAATGGTAAAGGGAAATTCTATTGATGATGGAGAGAAGATGAGGTGAATCACCAATTCTATTCTTAGTGAGTGCAACCTACCCATAGTATGGCATCCATGACCGATTGAAATCAATAAGACTTTGAAATCCTACCCCGAGTATTATAACTATTATTTTGTGGTGGATTTTCTTGCCATAATTCAATGTCAATTTGTGCTTGTGTTCTCCATGGTATGTTGGCCTTAGGTGTCAAATGCTCTAGTCCGATCTCTCTCTCTTTCTCGTCTCTCTTCTCTCAACCCTTCTCTCTCCCTCAATCTTCCCTCTTTCTCTCTTCCTATACTCTCCCTAAATCCTTCTCTCTCCCCCTATCTCTTTTCTCTCTCTATCTCTCTTTCTATTTCTACCTCTCTCACTTCTCTCCTCTTCTTTTCTAACTTTACTCTCTCCCTAACTCTTGTCTCTCTCTTCATCTCTATATAAGTAGTCGTAGTCGTAGTCATGGTCGTGGTCGTGGTCGTGGTCGTGGTCGTAGTCGTAGTCGTAGTCGTAGTCGTGGTCGTGGTCGTGATCGTGGTTGTGGTCATCGTGGTCATGGTCGTGGTCCTGGTCGTGGTCCTGGTCCTGGTCCTGGTCATAGTCATGGTCGTGGTCGTGGTCATAATCGTAGTCGTAGTCGTGGTCGTGGTCGTGGTCTTCATCGTAGTCGTAGCTATGATTGTTAAAGAAAATAAGAGAGGGGGAGGAAGAGAAAAAAGAAAAAGGAACAAGAGAGAGGGAGAGGAACTACATACAACATAATAAAAAAGGAGAAAAAGAGAGAGAGATGGAAGGAGATGTAAACAATTTAAGAAAGAAAAAAAGAATAATAACAAAAATAAATTATTTATCGTAACGTAGAAAAAATGGAAAACGATGAAGGTCTTGTTGTTCAAGATCGCGAGGCGTATCTTAATCAGTGTGTCCCATGTCCTTGCTCTCAATGAAAGCTAGTAATTAGACGAAAACGCCGATTGTCTATAGAACATGTACGATGCTTTGACGAGTTTTAATCTGAGATCATTGATCAGGCTTATGGATTTTTAGCAAACGGTAAGAAAAGTTAATATCAATGATGCATTGTGCTCGCAAGCTAATTGAATACCATATACAAGAAGATTGGGTGTGGCTGGCAAATTTTCTATGCAGGGAGGTGGCGTCTCGTCCCAAGGAGGAGTGCACCCTTTGCGGACAATTAGAAGATTTTGTGGGCATGCGATAGATGGAGTGCATGAGCCAATCCACCACTTGCAAGGCACTATCCAATCTAACTGTCAATGCTAGAGGAGACAGGCAGCCTTCCAGACCTACCTACAATCTTGGAGCCTGAGATGGAGGCAATGATCAATGCATTGATTCCCATGGATGTCGAGACTTCTGATCTGCTTAGAGAGGAAGCATCCATATCATTATATGATAGGTGCCGAGTAACTCGCCTGAAGTCAATGCTTGCACTCCTAAGTGTGCAAGCAAAATACGGGTGGAGCAATGCGAGTGTGACTGAGTTGTTCAGGTACCTTGTACGTATGCTTCATTGATTTCTTTTCGGTAGTATTATTAAAAACATTTGTGTTTTTTCAAGGTGTTTTATGAATTTTTTCAGGTTATTAAAATATCATATATTACCACGTGCAAATACCATGCTTGAGTCTCGTGATGATGCACGACATGTTTTACAAAAGCTTGGCATGGACTACAATAGCATCCATGCATGTATCAACAATTGCATATTGTTTCAAGGAGAATACGAGACTATGGAGACATGTCCAAAGTGTGGTGCTCACAGGTATCGATAGGACTTGCAAGGGCAAACAATCCCTCAAAAATTTCTCAGACACTTTTTGCTTATCCCGCGCATAAACCACATGTTTCGTACATCCGGCATGGTGAGCTTGACAACATGGCATGCGCAGAATAGGTCCATAGATAGAGTTCAACAAATATCAGCGGATTCACGTACATGGAGCCACATTGACTCTACCTTTCCAGGCTTTTCCCGAGAGCCAAGGAATCTTCGGCTCGATCTTGCAATGGATGACGTGAACCCATTCAGTCTGTGCTCAACTTCTTACAGTGTGTGGACTATAGTCCTTGTCAACTACAATATCCCTCCATGGGTTTCTACGAAGAAAGGACATCTCATCCTTAGCTTACTTGTCCTCGGTGTTGAGATGGCAAGCTCAACACATGTGGACATGGATGATGGACCGCCTGGTTAGATGGGTCCACACGTCTACACTTAGCACGTCGGTGGTCATTATGACTCTCACATGGCCACTGACTCATTACTTATTATATTCAAGTTGTTACACCTATTTACAGCTGGCATAGTTATAGCGCCAGTCGACTAGTAGAGTCGGTTATGCATTGTTTGACTTAGTAGGCCACTTTCCTTTTATGTTGTATCTTATCTATACTTTGTGTACATTGTAAGTGTGTGGAAGAAGAAGAAGAAATCAGCAAGAAAACGTTTTGGCCTCCATCTCTCTTCTTGTCTCTTGAGTGAGCTTCTCCTTGTGCATTCTGTGTGTGTTTGGCGCAGCATCTTGAGCAATCCCCTCCACCACGCGATTCTTGACATGGTATCAGAGCCACACCACTGAGAGAGGCTGATTTCGAAGTTTGAAGCAAAGGAGAAGAAGCAAGGTTCGAGCAAGCAAGCTACGGGTAAGAATCTCTCCCATTCTTCCACTCCTTCTCTTGGATAGTGCCTGTGGAGGCACCGGAAGCAGGGCAGAGCAAAAATCTCAGATTGCAGTGAGATTTGGTGTGCGCAAAGAGCGCTGTGTATTCTGCAGATAAGCCCTTTAGGGCGTTCCCGCAGAGATTTTGGGCATTTGAGGCCGTTTCAGGGCCCATTTTAGAGCCGCAAGGTTGCGGACAGCAGTTTCGGGGTACACTGTGACTTCGACTGTATTGACCGAACGTGGGTGCGCAGGTTACAGATTTCAGATCTGTAAGTTCAAAGGTGTTTACCAGTGAGTAAACACAAGGTTTATCTGCAAACTCGTTGCAGATTGCATGTATTGTTGAGCAGACAATGAAAAAGGCTGTCTGGTGAATTGCTGTGTACTACAGGTCGAGGGTTGCAGAAGATTTGCTTGCTATTTGGTATTATTATTGTGATAATGGCAGAGAATAGTGGAAGCCCCATCATTGAGAAGCTCGACAAGAACAACTACCCTTCATGGAAGTTCCGTGTCACGAACTTTCTTATTGGAAAAGGCCTCTACGAGTTCGTTTCAGGTGAAGAAAAGGAGCCGGAGGTGAGTGATCCTCCAACTGCAGAAGAGACAAAGGCACGAAAGGAATGGAATGCAAAAGACAAGAAGGTCATGTATTGGTTGTCTGCAGTAATTGACAATAACATGCTGGGACACATTAGAAATGCAGAGAATGCATATGCAGCTTGGACCATACTTGAAAGTATGTTTTCTGTAAATACAAAGGCACGAAAGATTCAACTCAAGCAAGAGTTGAATACATTAAAGAAAGGGAAGATGTCTATCAATGAGTATGCACTGAAGGTAAGAAGCATTGCAGATGCATTGGCAGCGATTGATGCAATGCCCGATGATGATGATTTGGTGTCATCTACCTTGGGTGGAGTTAACAATGAAAAGGCTTGGAAGTCTTTTGTAACTTCTGTATATGTCAGAAAGCCATTTCCAGATTTCGATGAGTTGGTCTCCCTTATGATCACTGAAGAGATCAACATGCAGAGTGAGACACCTGAAAGAAGTGGTGAACAGGTCCAAGCTTTCTACTCCAGTTCAGGAAGGGGACGTGGCAGGTTCTCTTCAAGAGGCCGTGGTACAGGACGTGGTAGTGACAACCAGCAAAACAGATTGAATCAGCAATTTGGCGATATGCAGGTTTCAGGAGGTCGTGGTAACTTTAGAGGCAGGGGGAGCTTTAGAGGAAGAGGTGGATGGCAGAATAGAGGTTCTAACAACTCTGGTATTGTGTGCCACTACTGTGGCAAAACAGGTCATATTGCAGCCCAATGTTATGCTAAGAGAGATGATATCCGCAGTGGTAAGTTGCAGCAAGGAAACTATGCATCGTCTTCACCACAGAATGAAGACAAAAATGAACGTTTGTTCGTTATGCAGCATATGCTGAATGCTGTTACAGGAAAGGGAACACATGAAGATGTTTGGTATGTTGATTCAGGTGCATCCAATCATATGACCAGCCATGCAGAATGGTTTGGAGAGATGCAGGATTTGCAGAATGCAGGTTATGTGCAGACGGGTGATGACTCATGCCACCCAATTTCACACATTGGAAAAGTTCCCTTGTCCTTGCATGATGGTAAGACAAAGAGTCTTTCAGATGTATTACATGTACCATCTATTACAAAGAACTTGGTGTCAGTCGGTCAAATGGTAGAGCAAGGGCTGCAAGTCAGATTTAATGCAAAGGGCTGCTTTGTAGAAGATTTCAATGACAAGTGCAGGTTGGTAGCAAAGGGAAGTAGAGTTGGACGTATGTTCACTCTAGATGCTGGAATTCCTACTATGAATGCGGCTATGTATGCCAAAGGAAAAGGTGTTGTTGCAGACATTGAAATTTGGCACAAACGCATTGGACATGCAAATGTACAAAGGCTGAAATTAATGCAGTCCAAAGGGTTGGTTACAGGTTTGCCTACTTTTAAAGTTGCAGAATTTCAGAAGGTATGTGAAGCATGTCAGTTTGGTAAGCAGGCAAGACAACCCTTTTCACATGACAGAGATGTAAGCAGAAATATCCTTGATGTTGTGCATACAGACATTTGGGGGCCTACACAAAATGTATCTCTTGGAGGCAGTTCATACTTTGTCACATTCATTGATGATTGTTCTAGAAAGCTGTGGGTATATTTTATGAAGGAAAAGAGTGAAGCTTTTGAGCACTTTAGAACTTTCAAGGCTGCAGTTGAAAGAGAAACAGGCTTGAAAGTAAAGTGCCTGAGGTCAGATGGAGGGGGAGAGTACCTCTCAAATGAGTTTAGTGATTTTCTGAGGTCTCATGGGATAAAGAGACAGTTCACATGCAGGTATACCCCACAGCAAAATGGGGTTGCAGAAAGGAAAAACAGGCATATTGCAGAAGTTGCACGCGCCTTGATGGCTGAAAAGAATATGCCTAAGCATTTTTTGTCTGAGGCTGTTCATACTGCTGTTTATATTATGAACAGAACCCCCACAGCTGCAGTTCATGGTATGACCCCCGAAGAATGTTTTACAGGTAAGAAGCCTGATGTTTCACACTTGAAAGTATTTGGCTGCATTGCGTATGTTCATGTGCCAGATGAGTTGCGGAAGAAACTGGATCCAAAGGCTGAAAAGTGTATCTTTATTGGATACTCTTTAGAGCAGAAAGGGTATCGCTGTTACAGCCCTGTCACATGTAAGTTCAGAGTGAGCAGGGATGTCATCTTTGATGAAATGAGCAGTTGGTATGCATCTAGTGGTGATGCATTGGATGATGATGATGATCATGACACTCATGTGCAGGCTGAAAGGCAAGAATCACGGACTCTTAGTGGACCAGAGACATCATTTGGTAGTCCTTGGTCTGGGAGACTAAGGAGTACCTCTACATCTTCGGGTGCATCTAGTAGCACTACAGGTAAAGACAAAGGAAAGAATAAAGTGTCAGAAGGCATTGATGCAGTTCTTGATGGAGACTCCAGTGGCTCAGAGAGCTTGGATGATGAGCTTGGCATTCCTTCAGTGAGGACTCCAGGTGTGCAGAGAGCACGTGTTAATGCAAAGACTCCATTGAGTGATCCAGTGGTACGCAGGTCTAGCAGGGTGAGATACCCTGTTAAAAGATTTGGTTTTGAGGGTTATGCAGCTCACCATTATGCTTATATGGTGAAACTAGTTGAGGATGTTGAGCCCACATGTTTTGAGGAGGCTGTTGGTCATGCTCATTGGGATGCAGCAATGGATGAGGAGATGGCTGCATTAGAGGCCAATAAGACTTGGGATCTAGTATCATTGCCAAAGGGAAAGAAAGCTATTGGATGTAAGTGGGTTTATAAGATTAAGCACAATGCAGATGGTTCTATTAGCAGGTACAAAGCTAGGCTGGTTGCAAAAGGCTATGCCCAAACATATGGCATAGATTATGATGAAACCTTCAGTCCAGTTGCTAGGATGGCAACTGTCAGATGTGTGATTGCTTTGGCAGCAGCCAAAGGTTGGAGGTTGCAGCAAATGGATGTAAAGAATGCCTTCTTGCATGGTGATTTGCAGGAAGAAGTGTATATGGATCAGCCAGCAGGTTATGAAGATTTAGAGCATCCCACATATGTGTGCAGGTTGAAGAAGGCACTCTATGGGCTCAAGCAAGCACCAAGAGCATGGTCTGACAAGATCAGAGAGTATCTTGTCAATATTGGCTTTTATGTTTCTGATGCTGATCACTCACTTTATGTGAGAAAGGGAGATGCAGGTTTGGTCATCATAGTCATCTATGTGGATGACTTGATTATTACAGGTGATAGTGATAGTGGGATTGCTGAAGTCAAGGGCTATTTGAAGATGAAGTTTGAGATGAAGGATTTAGGTGAGCTAAGGTACTTCCTTGGCATTGAGGTGATCAGATGTGATGATGGTATATGGCTGTTCCAAAGACAGTATGGCCTGGATATGTTGTCCAAGTATGGTATGACTGCATGCAAACCACTTTCAGTCCCGTTGGAGCAGAATGTAAAGCTGAGTGCTGATGTTGGGGATGAGATAGAAGACCCTACTATGTTCAGGAGGATAGTGGGGAGTTTGATCTACATGACCATTACAAGGCCAGACTTGAGCTATGCTGTTGGTCTTGTGAGTCAGTTTATGCAAGTACCTAGAAAGTCACGTTTGGATGCAGTGAGACGCATATTGAGATATGTCAAGTTCACATTACATTATGGACTTTTCTATGAGGCAGGTACAGACGTACATGTGTTTGGATACACAGATGCAGATTGGGCTGGTAGTATGTCGGATAGAAGATCTACCAGCGGATACATGTTCTCTCTTGGTAGTGCAGCAGTTGCATGGAGCAGCAAAAAGCAATCTACAGTTGCTTTGTCGAGTACAGAGGCTGAGTATAGAGGTGCTGCTGTTGCAGCATGTGAGGTAGTATGGCTGCAAAAGTTACTGGCTGATTTGGATGTGCAGGTGGAAGGTCCAGTTGTCATTTATTGTGACAACATGAGCAGTATACAGTTGGCTAGGAACCCTGTGTTCCATGCCAGGACAAAACATATTGAGGTACACTACCACTTTGTGAGAGAGAAGGTACTAGCAGGTGAGATTGACTTGGTGTATGTCAGCACACAGGATCAGATAGCTGATATCTTCACGAAGGCATTGGGTACAGAGAAGCTTCAAAAGTTTTGAAGCTTACTTGGAGTTGCAGAGATGCAGTTGAGCTTGAGGGGGAGTGTTGAGATGGCAAGCTCAACACATGTGGACATGGATGATGGACCGCCTGGTTAGATGGGTCCACACGTCTACACTTAGCACGTCGGTGGTCATTATGACTCTCACATGGCCACTGACTCATTACTTATTATATTCAAGTTGTTACACCTATTTACAGCTGGCATAGTTATAGCGCCAGTCGACTAGTAGAGTCGGTTATGCATTGTTTGACTTAGTAGGCCACTTTCCTTTTATGTTGTATCTTATCTATACTTTGTGTACATTGTAAGTGTGTGGAAGAAGAAGAAATCAGCAAGAAAACGTTTTGGCCTCCATCTCTCTTCTTGTCTCTTGAGTGAGCTTCTCCTTGTGCATTCTGTGTGTGTTTGGCGCAGCATCTTGAGCAATCCCCTCCACCACGCGATTCTTGACACTCGGCCACTACAAAGTCAAAAATATAGACCTATATTTTCGTCCATTAGTCGATGAGCTTAAGATTTTGTGGGAGGAGGGGGTCACCGTGAAAGATATGAGAAAGCACGATGGTCGAGGGTCCGCCAATATTCAAGCCATTCTCATGTGGACAATGCATGACTTTCCGGGATTCGAAGAGTGCTCAGGTAAATAGGCTTCCGTTCTCGTTGGTAATATCTATATTTTATCTCGTTCAAGTTTGTATTCACTAGATAGAGGTGTTGGAACAGGTCTGGTTACCTCAGGTTATCATGCATGTCCATTGTGCGGGCCACAGTTAGACTCCCGAAGGTCATGAACCATGAAGAAGATGGTATATCAAGGACACGCCACTTTCTTGCCAGAGGGTCATGAACTCAGGGAAGGTTTTCTTGGACAATCTCCAACACGTATGAATGTCGCAAGCTGGTACCAGTTGAAAATGGTCCACGCGGAGTCACATCCAAACGAAATGCGGCGGTTCTCAGTTTTCTATGAGTTGCCATATTGGACCCACTTACAGATCAACCACTTGTTGGATCCCATGTATATTTTCAAGAATGTGGGCAGCTTGCTATGGGACCACATCATAGGAGAGAGAGACACTATAAGGGCACGAATGGATTTGAAGGAGGTAGGCAAGATGGAGGTGCTTTGGCCGCAATCGAGTGCTACTAGTTGCGTGCAGCTACCTCGCACTCCTTGGATTTTGTCCACTAAAGAAGAGCGCATTGTGAAGCAAGTTGTCAAGTCTATTCGTGATGCCAGGAGGCATATTCCACGGTGGATTCCGTGCCATGGTGGATTCCGTGAGGTTTTACGGTGGATTCCGTAAACTTAGATGACCGGGGCTCATACACAAAGAGGATTCTTTGTGCGAGAAGTTGATGGGGACGCCTGTCCTTTTCGGGCGTTTCATTAATTTAGTGTGTACGTGGGTGATTCCATAGCGGGTGATTCCGCAAAATGCATATTAAATTAATAAACGTTTATGAGTTTAGAGTGCGCACTCGTAATAAATTAAGGTTAGGATTTATTTCTAACCAGTTGATTTATTTTTGTAGCTGAAGACTGCTAGGTATTCACTTTTGTCGATTTAATTGTATTATTTTACTAACGATTGTGAATGCTTCAGTTGATGTGTAGAGATAGCAGCAGTGGCGGAGGAAAGCATTGGAGTCTAGCGAGTATTCGACCTTTGGACTATATTTTGATAGGCGCCACGCCTATATTTTGTTATGTCTATTGAGACATTGATTATTGATTATTATTTTGTATGTGCCTATGCGCACGGATATGTTATTTCTATTTGGACATTGAAATTGGGCGTGCCAGACTCTATGGGCACCGTCCATTAGCTTTATTTTCCTATTTTTGTAGAAAGCAAACTCAAAAGCTAAAAGCTTGTCATATTTTTGTAAATTGGGCTATTATTGAGCATGAAGATGGAAATATACATAAAATACATGCTTTGTGAAGCGCTCACATAAGGCATGGGGGGAGATTGAACCCAATTTGTCTCTTGCTTCTTGTCGTTCATGCTTTTACATTGTTTTTTGTGCAAAAAGGTAGAGTTCATTGTTCTTGGGGACCTTCCAGGATTCACTACGTGAGCATACTGCGTCCGATCTGCGCACCAGTGGCATCAGAGCGGAGCAGAGATCAAGAGCTTCCAATCGCTACCAATCTCGGGCGAAGGGGGAGCTCCAGGAACAAACGGGCTCTACATTCAATCTCGTCGCGAACCGTCGATACAGACAGACTTCTGACGATCAAGAACCCCTGTTTCTACTGTCAAATCGCGAAGGACCGAGCTCTGTAGGCGGAGGACCACGCATCCACCTCCTTCATCAAGTCATTGAAAACCAGAGATAAGCTTCATTGTTTTTATCATTACTTCTTTCAATAAGCTTAAGAGAAAGCTTAAGAAGCTTATTAAGCTTCAAAATTTCACGTCGAGCTGTAAGAGGAGCTTCCGATTTTTCCGCACGGACAAAAAACGCCCCCCCCCCACAAAATCACGACGACTGCACAGTAAGCTTTCAAAGCTTAATCATCTAAGTCTAAGTTAAGCTCTGCAAGTCACACAGGATAAACAAAGTCACCAAACTCCGGGTCTTGCGCATCAGAAGACAAGTTCAGCAAGTCAAGTGGAATCAAGTCCTGCAAGTTCATCAAGTCGGCTTAAGTTCTGCAAGTCAGCAACTCTGTAAGTCTGCTAAGTCTGCTAAGTCTGCAACTCTGCAAATCAGACTAGTCAACTGGAGTCAGAACTGACTAGTGCTTAAAACTCCTAGAAGACTTGTTCCTATGCAAAAACTCTGAACTGGAAAGTTGTTCGTGGCAAGGTGTTCTACCTATCTACAAGTTTATTGAAGTACTTTCAGCAAACGGAGACGGAAATATTACAGATTTTCTGAAAATTGACAAAGAAATACCCAAAAATACATAGCCTTGTAACCCCGAATTTGAGCTACGCTCATCCCGCTAACCTCATTTTGAGTGAGAAAGGTTTATTGAGTTTTACAGGATGACTACCCCACATATGGATGATCCTATGACTGAAGACGACTTACCTGAGCCTACCATGGAACAAAAGCTGGATCTAATCATGCTACAATTGGAAGAAGAGCAAAGGGCTAGGCAAGCATTGCAAGCGCAATTGACAAAATTACAAAGAGCATCCACCGACAAAGAAGAACCACAAGCTGAAGATTTGATTCGACGTACCATCGACGCCACTCTTGAAGCACAAACCATTCGCAAGGAATCCAAGATAAGTAAACGAAGTTTCAAATTTCGCACTTTCAATGGCATACGAGAAGGAAAGACTGTTTTATCATTCATTAGCCAGTTTGATGACTATTTTCATGAGGAAACTTATCCAGAAAAAGATAAAATCAAGTGTGTTACTAATCATCTGATAGACAGAGCATCACTTTGGTGGACTGTAGTACGCAAGAGCATAGAATGTCCTGCTACTTGGGAAGATTTCAAGAAGAAGTTCATGCAGAATTTCCTTCCACCGCAACTTCATGAGAAGGCTATCAAGCAATGGGATTTACTTCAACAACGGGATCGTGAGCCTATTCCACAGTATACAGAGCATTTTTGGAATGCACTCCTACAGCTACGCATGCTTGAAGACGTACCAGAGACGACACATAAGCGGAAGTATATGTCTGGACTTCTTGGACATTACTACGCTGAAGTGAACATGTTCAAGCCTGCTACCCTTGAAGACGCCATCTCACTAGCTCACGACACTGAAGATAAGTTACGCGGAAGAGACAGACGACCATAGCAATTCCAAGCCAATGGTAATTATGGATCTAAACAATTCAATTCCAATTTTAGAAGGTTTAATCCAGGTCGTTTCTCATCACCATCTTTCCGCAAGAATTGGCCTAAACCACCTGCATTACCATCCAATGTCAATCCAAATCCTAAGCCTATTCCACAAGAAAATCCAAATGTACCCAGACTTCCAGCCATTGGAAATAATGTAACTAAAGCTAAGCCAATAGTATGCTATAAGTGTCACCAGCCAGGGCATCTCGCAGCAAATTGTCATTCAAAGAAGCCACCAGCACATATCAACTATCTTGGAGCCATGGATGAAGATGAACATGAGGATATGCCAGATTTCACTGAAGATGAGGATGATACTACTACTACTTCCGACACTTTACTAGGTATGCCTACTCCACATTCATTGTTGACTATGAAATGTATGGTGCATGGGAAGAAAAGAACTATTTTGCATGATGACGGTAGTACTCATGACTTTATTTCAGCAAAATTGGTAAAGGAATTGAACTTACAGACTGTACCTACACATTATCGCATAAAAGCTGCATTTTTAGGCACTAGGTACAATGGCACACAAGAAGTATAAGATTTAGAGATTCAAATTGGTTCATATATTGAAAGAAGAAATTTCTTAGTTGTTCCATTACAGTCAAGCGACATTATTTTAGGAATGCCTTGGAGACACCAGCATAATCCAAATATAGATTATTCCACACACACAATGAATATTAATTTTCAAGAAAAACCTATTACATTATATGGTATGCATGCATCTAATATTTTTCCACTGCTTTCGCATACTCAAGCAAAAAGTGCACTACGCAAGAATACTAAATCATATCTCATTTGGGTGAATGAATTGCAAGCAAAGGAAAATCATATGCATCCTAGGCATAAGGAATTTCTTGCATATTTTAAGGACTGTTTTGCAGAAGACCTACCACCACATTTACCACCTTCACGTCCAGAAGACCATAAGATTGATTTGATCCCTGGCACACAACCACCTTGCAAAGCACCATATAGGCACAATCAAATAGAGCAAAAAGAAATCCAGAGTCAAGTTGAAGAATTACTAAATAGAGGCTTAATTCGACCTAGTAGTTCTCCATTCGGTGCACCTGTACTCTTAGTCAAGAAAAAGAATAATACTTATCGTATGTGTATTGACTACCGAGCATTAAATAAGATCACTGTAAAGAATAGGTATCCTATACCTAGAGTTGATGACCTTATGGACAAACTGCAAGGATCTTCTATATTTAGTAAAATTGACCTTAAGTCTGGATATCATCAGGTGAGGCTAGATAGAACTGACATATTTAAGACTGCATTCAGAACACAGTTTGGCCATTACGAATTCTTAATCATGCCATTCGGATTGACTAATGCACCTGCTACTTTCAGTAGAATGATGAACTGTATCTTTCTGAAATATCAGTATTGTGTGATTGTTTTCTTTGATGATATTTTGGTGTTTAGTCAAAGTGAAAAAGAGCATTATGAGCATTTATCATTAGTTTTTCAATTATTGAAAGAAAATCAATTGTTTGCAAATCCTGAAAAGAGTGAATTCTTTAAGACAGAAATAGAATATTTAGGTCATATTGTATCAAAAGAAGGAATTAAAGTTGATCCTAAGAAAATTGATGCAATATTGCATTGGCCTGTTCCTAAAAATGTGCATGAATTACGCTCATTCCTTGGTCTTGCTAGTTTCTATAGGAAGTTTGTACGTAATTTTTCATTACTTGCTTTACCATTAACCAAACTTCTTAAGAAAGGAATTGTTTATCAATGGACTGAAACTCAGCGGAAATCCTTTGACTTACTGAAACGTGCATTAACCAATGCCCCTGTTCTACAATTGCCTGACTTTAATAGACCATTCTTTCTAGTTGTAACCGATGCTAGCGGATCAGGAATAGGAGGCGTACTAATGCAAGACAATCATCCAACAGCATATTCTAGTTCTAAGCTGAAACCCTCTGAGCTGAAATATTCCACTTATGACAAAGAACTATTAGCAGTCGTACAAGCATTAAAACAGTGGAAGCACTATTTAATGGGTTCAGAATTTATGATAAAGACCAACCAGCAAAGCATTAGACATCTACTTAGCCAACCTCAAATTTCTGACCGTCATATCAAATGGGCTTCCTTCATTCAAAGTTTTCATCCTATCATTCAATACCAACCTGGAAAAGAAAATGTAGTTGCTGATGCATTGAGTAGAAGACCTGCAATTCATAATATTTCTATCATATCTTTTGATTCTTTGATTGCTATGAAAGATACATATCACCAGGATATTACTTTTCATTCTGATTGGCAAAAATTAGTTCAAAATAATTTCATTCCTGTTGATTCATTGTCATATAATGATGGATTTATGTTTTTTGAAAAGAGACTGTGTGTTACTATTCCATTCCAATCTTTTATTTTGAATGAAATTCATTGTCCCCCATATCAAGGTCATAGAGGTATCATATCTACATTACGCATGTTAACTGAAGATTTTTATTGGCCGCATATGGATGCAGATGTATCTAATTTCGTTTCTGAATGTTTGATTTGTCAAAGAATAAAGAGACATCATGGTAAACAGTATGGATTATTAATGCCTTTGTTTATTCCATCTAAACCTTGGGAACATATTTCTATGGATTTCATTACTGGTTTACCAAATACTAAATCTAACCATGACATGATTTGGACAATTATAGATAGATTTAGTAAGCAAGCATATTTCATTGCATGTAAGAAAACTTTAACAGCATCACAAGCAGCACAGCTATTTTTGAAAACTGTTTTTACTAACCATGGATTGCCAAAAGTGATGCCAGGAGGCATATTCCACGGTGGATTCCGTGCCACGGTGGATTCCGTGAGGTTTTACGGTGGATTCCGTAAACTTAGATGACCGGGGCTCATACACAAAGAGGATTCTTTGTGCAAGAAGTTGATGGGGATGCCTGTCCTTTTCGGGCGTTTCATTAATTTAGTGTGTACGTGGGTGATTCCATAGTGGGTGATTCGACAAAATGCATATTAAATTAATAAACGTTTATGAGTTTAGAGTACGCACTCGTAATAAATTAAGGTTAGGATTTATTTCTAACCAGTTGATTTATTTTTGTAGCTGAAGACTGCTAGGTATTCACTTTTGTCGGTTTAATTGTATTATTTTACTAACGATTGTGAATGCTTCAGTTGATGTGTAGAGATAGCAGCAGTGGCGGAGGAAAGCATTGGAGTCTAGCGAGTATTCGACCTTTGGACTATATTTTGATAGGCGCCACGCCTATATTTTTTTATGTCTATTGAGAAATTGATTATTGATTATTATTTTATATGCGTCTATGCGCACGGATATGTTATTTCTATTTGGACATTGAGATTGGGCGTGCCAGACTCTATGGGCACCGTCCATTAGCTTTATTTTCCTATTTTTGTAGAAAGCAAACTCAAAAGCTAAAAGCTTGTCATATTTTTGTAAATAGGGCTATTATTAAGCATGAAGATGGAAATATACATAAAATACATGCTTTGTGAAGCGCTCACACAAGGCATGGGGGGAGATTAAACCCAATTTGTCTCTTGCTTCTTGTCTTCATGCTTTTACATTGTTTTTTGTGCAAAAAGGTAGAGTTCATTGTTCTTGGGGACCTTCCGGGATTCACTACGTGAGCATACTGCGTCCGATCTGCGCACCAATTCGCACTCCGATGGGTATGATGGGTTCTCTCAGGTCTACATTTTCTAAAGACGACCAATTATCAAGGCTAAAATCCCATGACTGGCATAAGATATGTCACGTTTGTACTACGAATGGATTGTAATTAGCGTGCACATTTTGCTATTTGGAGTGTATCCATTGTTCATAATGCTTTCTCATTTGTGGCAGTTTGTACTACCGATCACGATCGTAGAATGCCTTACTCCAGAAATATGTGGGGCCATTTATAGGTTATCGACTTTGGTGCAATGGATCTCATAGAAGGAGATTAAGACGTCCTCTATTGAATCCACGAGGCGGGGAGTAGTGGAGACGGTCTGTCTCTTTGAGAAATACCTGCCTACCAGCATGCTCATGATATAAATCCACCTTCTTGTGCATCTTGTAGATGAAGTGGAGATTGTTGGACCTATCCATATGCAATGGATGTTCTTCTTGGAGCACTTCATGAAAACCCTGAAAGGCTTTGTGCGACAATGAGCTCGGCCAGAAGGTAGCATGGTTGAAAGTTGGTTGGTGTCTGAGGCGCTAGTGCATATTTCACAATGACTGCCAACGGTGGATCTAGACAACAAAATACTATGGTCGCTAAAGGACGATGATAGACTGACCGAAAATGTGGTGGTTGGAAATGGGGTAGAAAAAAGAATGGATGCTGCAATGGAGGAGAAGGTGAATTGCTTTTGTATGTTGCACCATGCCTCTATGGAGACGTAGCTCGCCAAGTTCTAGATCACTAGGCAAGATCTAGAGGAAGCGCGATCTGAATTTCGACATAGTACGCACCATCAACCGATTCGATATCCCAAGGGCATGGAGGCAATGCCGTGGTTCATGTCAACGCGATGGTTACATGGAGCTTTGACCGCAACGTCTCGCGAAGGAGCGGAGGTCTCAATGGAGGAGTGGGAATTCTCGAGGGGATGTAATCCAAAGGTGATGATGTATTTAGGATTTGTCATATCTATATTTTATATCCAACAACTAATTTGAGTGTTTCAATGTACAGTACAAAATATATAGTGCAGCATGTTCGTGCGAACGGCATTTTCGCGTAGAGCATATTGACAAAATGCGCTCCACAATGGACTATGGTATCATGGCAAGGTTCGAGCAGGAGAGCCGACGATGAGCAACGGATCCAAACACGGTTATAGATGAGATGGAGTATTTTGGGAACTTGGAAAGTATTGTTACGGTGGATTACCGTAGCTTCTCCATGATACTATTTGATGTGCAGTGGTTCAAAGTGATACTTGAAGGAGCTGGAGCAACAGTTCGACCATGTGCATGAACTCATTTGTTTGTTAATTGTATTACAACATGGTATATGTCACAATAGTTTAATCTCTCTTGTACATGTTTGTGAATAGGTAATCTTCTATCCAAACCCTCGACAACCTCGATGGTGGTATGTTATACCTTCAGCTCCCCAAAGTGCGAGAGTATATGATCAAAGCGATGTTCCGAGCATAGATGAGGACAATATACAAATAGAGGGGTTAATATTGCAAGGGGTGGAGGCCACCGAAAGCTTGGAGCATATAGAGAAGCCAGCATCGGCTAATAATGATGAAAATACAGGAGTCCAAGAATTCTTTGAAAACGAGGTGGACTCATCCTTTTGTGGTGACATGTCTATCGACCTTCCAGTGTATGCGAAGTTGTGTCAAGAGATTGATATGGGACCATAGGATACTTTATACTTGGAGCATCCACTTACTCAATTCGTTGACTAATTGCTTATAAGGGTACATAAGATATACATTTTAAGTGAGATAATTTTTTTAAGATTTATATTACCGTGCTTTGTATGATTTAAATCGATTATGCTAATATCATTTTTTTTCTGTACAAGTGACATCTTCAGGATGAGTTGAGGGATGAGCGATGAGGAGTTGCACGATATCTTTACGCGCGTATCTCCAGATCAGATGGTAAGATTCAGAGACATGGCAGACCAGGAGCTGTCTCAAACATCGTCAGGCAGCTCTACTAGATCTACTTCGGCACTATCAGATGCTTCAGCTTCGAGCAGACGAGGTTGATGCTCCAGACTTGAGCCAGAGGGAGGAAGTGCTTCAGGATCAGGGGGATGCTGTAGAGATAGAGAGGCAGTGAGTCTGCAGTCGGCACGGGATACAGGTGCGACTCCTCGGTCTCGTGACAGTTCCAAGAAGCATGGTTCATGTGGATACTGTGGAGGCACGAACGCGGTGTCTCCGTCTCGTCATTCTGCTAGAGTTACGTCACCTCTAGGATTTTTCACACCTGTGGGGACGTCTACTCTAGTTACTTCGGCAACTGTCTGCAGGTGGCACCCCTATGGGTGCTACTCCTATAGATACTACCCCGGTCGGTACACCCGATGTACAGGGGTCTTCTGGATATGCCCAGGAGCGTGGACACAGGTGGGAGAGGACCCATCTTAGGTATACCCCAGAGGGATATGCCTATCTTGTCGATGATAGGTTAGGAGCCATCATCATGAATGATGAGGGGAGGAGGGTGATGGCTCACATGAGAGAGTTTTGCCAACAAGTTATTTGGCACGTCTTAGATCATTGGAAAAAAATACCGGAGGGGAGCAAGGACTATATAGTAGCATCCTTGCATGAGGAGTTTCCAATTTAACCCACAACAGATAGATTTTCTACGGGCTGGATGATGGACTGCATGCGTGCATATATGTCACACAGACGATCGGACGCACGCAAGGCACTCAAGAGTGGACCTACAAAGCCCGAGTGGCTAGACGCGGACAATTGGCACCGATTGAGAGAGGAGGCTATAGATTCTCCAGGACGTTAGAGTCAACAGAGCGAGACGGCGAGGACACAACTAGAGGCCAGAGTGGTCCATCATCTTGGGAGTAGCGGCCACATGACATATCTGGAGGACTTTGTAAGTTTTTCTTTTATTTTGCTTTCTTATTTTTTTGTAATATCCTTTGTACTGACAATCATGTTTCTAACAATTAGCATTTTATTTTCGTTACAGCACTCCATTACAAATTGCAATCTGACTGGCCTTGAGACTCGATATGCAGAGCGGCATGGTCTCACTGCATTAATCGACTAATGTCTGTAGTTACCATGTTTAATTAGAATGCATTATTATATGGTGGATTGATGTGTTGTTTCTTTTTTTGCAAAGTCCGTTCGATGCTCCTTTATGGCGGGAGGAGCTTTTGGATGGCGAGGATATATAGCGTGTCCTTGGATCCCTGGAGCTCACACACCCTTTGGTTGCGTGATCTGTGTAGACATTTTTTATGTAGTACTGATATCTTGTCATGATTGTACCAATCACTTTCATTATGTGATCATGTATTTATTTCATGTATCATTGTTATAATTTCAGTACACTTTGTTTTTTTTGTACACAAGAATTGTACACAATGCAGAAACTATTTTGTATGGCCCAAATAAAGCACACAGTGCTATATGTGGCAGGGCAGTTTGTTACCTTGCCACAATTTTTTTTTTCCTGTTACGCTATTAGCATCACAAATTTACCTGCATACGTCGTTATTTGTGTCGTTATTAGTGTCGCAGAGTGTCGTTATTAGCGTCGCTATTTGCGTCAGTATCAGTGTCGCAAATGGGATGTAAATACCGATGCAAATAGCAACGTTGTTTGCGACACTGATACCGATGCAAATAGCGACGCTGATACAGACCGTTCTATGGCATCGCCAATAACGACGCTTTTTTGCGATGATGGGGGCAAATTTTGTTATTTACATTTTCGTCGCTTTTAACGTCGGTATAAGGCCTATATCTTATAGTGCAACTTAATACATCGCTCCCTTATCCACCAGATATATGAGTCAAGGTAATCTCAGCACTACAAGAACAAATATAACAAGTTGGTAAACTAAAAAAGGGTCCCTCAAAAAACAAACAATATGAAAGAGACTTTATTCATCCCATTTATCTTGAGTATCTTTGAATCTATTATCTTTTAGACATTTGAAATAACTCTCTATCCACAAGTATATGTATCACTTTGCAATGGTACTTTTTATTGAAGAACGTTATATGGTTTTTTTAGGAATTGCAATATCCTCATATCTGGTGTCCAAGAAGGTAGTCACGAGTTTGCCAACACTGCAAATGGAAACATGTAACTAAAATAGATAATCAAATAAAACGAACAATTAACCAAAAAACAAGCAGTATTCCATTCAATACATATTTTTGCTTGGCCATGGATACCACTTAGAGATTTTATGAGGATAATTTTTCTAATAAATATATCTTATGTAAGAAAAAAAATATGATAATTTGTAATAGAATCAAAAGCTTTGAAAAACATTTTGAATCAGATCTCAAAAATAATTTCAGTAATAAAAATAGATTAACAATAAATATACATCTAGACATTTTTTTGCTAAGAGAAACAATCAACGCCCTCCTAAAACCAATAGCAAAAATAAAGGAGTGTTATTTGCAATCAATAACACAATTATTCTATATACTAAAAATTTTGAGAGTTAAAATGCCTTACCTTATGCAATAATAAACTATATAATCTAGCAATTGAATATCATTTTTAACTAGCATGTACTTGTCCTTAGGAGATATGCTAAGATAGTCCTCTTTCTCAGAAGTGCAAGAAACATTGACAACCATTTATCCATACACCTTATTTATCCTCTTATAATTAATAGGGCCAAGCACAATGAATTTTCTCTTGCAAACATCATCATTGGTTTCTATGACCTCTTGCATTTTTCTTCTTAGACAAACTCTTACTAGGATGCGGTCCTCCTTGTTGGGTATAAATGTGTCGCATCCTCAATCTTTGGCCCTTTTTCTTTTTAGGACAATTTTGGGAATATGTTAAGGATCTCAAATGATTTTTTATCAGTAGTGGGCAAGGGCCTCAATATCTTGTCAAACATGTACGTGATTATGCTGGCCATACTAAAATATTTGTTCATCAAGATGATCCTATGAGCATGAGCAACAATAATATAAGCATGTATATCTTGTATGGAAAGGTAGTTTTTTATACAAAGGTAGGAGGACTGAGGCTATTATTGAATAAGTTGCAACTGCCATGACTGCCTACTAGCAAAGTGCTAATCACTTTTCTTGAGTTCAAATATGAAATTAGAAATAAGTCACCGAAGCTGCAAAGCATTGTTGAATGTCTTGTGGATTTTAGGGAGCCGAATGAAGTCTCGGCTGAAGGTAGTGACCTTGAGGTCTATTCAAAATTGATACGGCCTCCATTCCATCTTGGTATACTGCTATAACGCACTATCTATCCATAAGAGAGGTTGGAGCCACTTTGTCAAAGGCTAAAAAGAGAAAATTTAGATAGTAAGCCTTAAAAGTTGCCTTGATTATAAGAATACTATATTGACAAGGGGTCAATGATGTTTTTCACCGATGTGTTATGCCTGATGAGACTCCATTTATCTTGGAAGAGTATTATGACTCTGCTTGTGGAGAGCACTTTGTTGGACGATTGACTGCTGAATGGAAAGCTTTGAGAACCAGAGATTGGTGGCCATCCATTTTCTAGGATGCGTATGCTAAGAGATGTGATACAATAGAGATATGATAATAGGGAGAATAGGAAGTGCCCCCATTGGCCCCTACTATAGCTATACTACCTTTTGAGAGTGGGGCATTGATTTCGTTGGATCTATACATCATTTATCAACCACACAAAAGCACTATATCACTGTGGCAAATAGACTATTTCATGAAGTGGTCTAAAGCTTACGCTACGATGAAGGATAATGCAAAGGAACTGGCTAGTTTTATTTTGGAATAGATTGTTTGCCATTTTGATCCACCTAAGAAACTTGTGTTTGACCATGGAACACATTTTTTGAATAAAGTGACTGAGGCTTTGATAGAAGCGTTGAAGATTAAACATAATGAGATCATGCCTTACAACCCCCAAGTGAATGGGCAAATGGAAAGTACTAAGTGTGACTGGGATAAGAAGTTGTATGTGGTTGTTTGGGCTTATAACACGATATTCAAGAGAGCTAGAGGCCACACTCCTTTTAAATTAGTATATAGAGAAGAGTGTATTTTGCCTTGAAGATTGAGCTGCCTATGATAAGGTTCACTCTAAATCATTCTTTGGGTGACGAGGAAGCATGATAAGTAAGGGTCATTTCCCTTGCACATCTTGACAAGATTAGGCTACAAGCCTTGTTACATCAGGAAGTAGAAAAGAAGTGGATGAAAATACTTCATGACCTTTGGGCCCAAAATTATAAATTTGCTAAGGTTCAATTGTTTTATATCATGATGCTTGTTATGAGCTCTTCCTAGGCAAATTGAAACCCAAATGGGATGGTTCTTACAAAATTGTTGGTATAGGAAAGAATGGCTATACAATCCTTTTAGCAGATTTGCAAGGGGTAGAGTTCAAACATAAAGTAAACTTCAATAAACTAAAGTCCTATTATGTATAGGGACATTAGGATAAAAAACATTTCAAAAATGAAACTTTTAAGAAAATGACTAAATTGCTAATTAGTTGAGGTTTTAAAATAATGAACATTTCAAATTTGACCATTCAAAGGTGATTAATGAGAGAATATATTATTCATTTAAGAGGTCGGTTATTAAATGCCTAAGGACATTAACTTATATCAAGGATCACTTTTCGACCATTATTCTTTCTTTTTGAATGGTTAAATATTCTACTATCACATTTTCCACCAATATCACATTTGTTTTTTTATCTACATTCATTTGAACCATTCTTTTCTCCTCTTCTCTTTGTTTCTTAGTTCTTAAAGGAGATTATACTCTATCGTAAATTTTCTCACCAAAATCACTTTCGGTTCTTACTAGCAATTTGCATTGGTCTCCCTTCATCTCCTTTCACAAAATCTTAAGAAGGTGATCAACAATCAATAGAGTCTTTGCATTGAGAGCCAAGGCCACTTACTTGTCGACTGAGCTATAGAGATATGGTTCTTCATGAACCTAAAACAATATCAGCTCATTAATTTTCAACAGACCTAACTAGGTTGGAACATTTAAGTTGCACCTTTACTTCGTCCCCTAAGTCATCCGTTCTATAGAATTTTATTTCAACCAAATCTAATCTTTTTCTTCCATCTTTTCAATTTGATTCATAAGAAAATGGTCAAAAGAGTCTAGTTGTATTGATATAAATTGGTAGGGATATATATATTAAAGATGAACCTCAAGCTAATAGAATAGAAAGTGAAAATTTACACCTTGATCTTGGTACTCAAAAATAGAATATGTTCATTATACAATGTTATAATATCAACTTTTTAGCAAGCACACTAACAGATAATATAAGACAAGGATAATATATTATAATTAGAAGAAAGGAAGTACTTTGATTCCTGGGAGACGGAAACATTAATTCAAACAATCATGCTACTACTAGTAAATCTCTTATTTTTTTAACATTTATTATTTTATTTTTAGTCTATTAAAATATAAAAAACATTAACTTAGTAATAGATAAAAGTATTAGTGATATTGTGTATCATATCAACTTTAGGACTAAGAGAATTTCATGTGTGCAGGATGCTTCGGAGAATATGAAGAATACAACTGTTTACTTGATATTAGCTCTTAGGAGTCAAAGACCATCCCAAAGCATAGTTTCTCCATATAAGTATAATTAATCTCAACTCAATTTACAAGACTAGCAAATACAATCAGATGGTACCACCTCTCCTTCCAAAATAACTCACTCCTTTTAGGTGCTTTTTAAGACTGGCGCTTTTGTCAACTCCTACTTCACATCCTCAAAGGATATTTGACACAGATCACTCCAACTAAACATGCAATTAAAGGACAATAGATTCCTCAATGGCAATGTCCTCTCCGCTAGTGTATTCACAAATCATCATAATATCCGACTGACAATAGGAAGCTATGCACTTCTTTAAGAGTACGCAGTGGACTCACAGCAATGATAACATTTATCTTTTTAGAATTGGTTACAATACTAGCCAAGCTAACTATATAGCCCAACATCAATCCATAAGATACTGAAAAGGCATGTTTCCTTGGGTTAAGAGCAGTGCAGAACTGCCTACACCACTCAAAAAAATTTCTTAGAATAACCAGCTATCTCTCCCTTGTGGTGGATGGCCCCAGGTCATCAATAAAGACTTTCAACTCCTTTGGGAAAATATCACCAAAATTTTTATGAGTTGTATGTTACCAAGACCCTAGCGCATTGCAAAATTCAAAAGCCATTACAAGATATACAAAGATTCCAAATACAATGATAAATTTTGTTTTCAAATTTTCCTCCTCTACGATAGCCATTTGGTTATAATTTGCAAAGTAGTCCATGAATGAGTAGATATCCCTATCAGGGTAACTGATCTAAAATCAGATCAATAAATGGTAATGGATAGTAATCTTTAATTGTTTGCTTATTGAGCACTCTAAAATCTATGCAAATAAAATTTTAATTATTATTCTTTTTTCTGATAACTATTGGAAAACACAACTCTGTGTGTTGTACAAAAAATATCAGGTTAATCTGACACAATTTTTATAGCTCCTCAAACAATCTGTCCCTTAGCTCAAAAGGCATACGCCTCACTTTTTTTCAAATAGGGTAGCTACCTTCCTTCAAAGGAATAGTATGCACAGCCAAACTAGGAGGAATACACCTCAGCTCATCATAGTTCCAGGTAAAAATATCACGGAATTCTTAGATCAAGGACACGTCATCCTTCCTCTCTTCCAAACTAAGCATAGATCCTAATTTAATCGATTGTGGCTCATCCAACGTATCGAGATCTAGCTCAATCACATCTGCATCTCTAATTTTGTCTTGAGCTTTTCTTTGCTCATTCACAGTCATCTGGTATAGACATATTCTGTAGTGGATGCCTCTCTTGATTCATCGCTTGACAAAGTCTCACCGCCAGAAGGATCTTGTAATATATCTAATTCTCTGGAAGATAAAGGTACTCTCTCACTTTGAGGAGATTCAGAATATGTATATACTATTATGCTCTGGAATCTTTGCCAAAAATCAAAAGACCAGTGGGTATATCAACTTGAGATTTGAATTGCAAGATCCATGGCATTCCTAGTAATACTTGATAGGTTGGCTGCCCTACAAACCTAATAATCATGAAGTCCAGAATGCATTCTACATTAGCAATGGTTACGTGGAATATAATAATACACCCTTCGGTTGTCTTAAACTTTACGGAGGATCCCATATTCACAATGGCATGATCCACTAATATGGCATTGATATATGCAGCCACCCTTGGACAATGCTTTTCAATATGTTCAAACTAGTCATTCCCCACACGGGCTATTCCCAATGGTTCAACGATATACCCTATGTGACGGACCTTCTTAAACTCTCTAAGCACTTCTGGAGATAACTTGATCAACTACAAAAGATTCACATTAGGCTTGACCTTGCAAAGAGAATTAGCTAAATCAAATTCATGATAATTTGTGATGGATCTCTTCTCCTGCTAAACCATTATTTCCCTTGGTCACTAAATAGGCTTAGATGCCTCCTTATTAGCTTTAACATTTTTCTTTGGTAGCTCCCTATTGGAGTCAGCTTTGCCACTAACAGCTTTTAGAGGACTAGCTTCCACATCAGGATTAAGGACTTGTGTCTCCTTAACATCTTGTTTAGGGTTTGTCTCAATAGGTTTTACATTATCCTTATAGCCTTCTTTAACCTTATAATCTCTTGTAATGGCCCACAAATTGGAAGCCTCAATGGTGTTGATCCGCACAACTTCACTAAAACTGACACCACTACCACTGGGTAGCTCGTCTACCATAGCTTTCCCTCTCTGAAATATTTACTTTGGTCCCTCATCCTGTTGAAGGTTATTCCCTTGTGCTCAATGATTAATTAGGCCTGGCTACTTACTGGCTTGTTGAAGAGAGCTAATATTACTCAAGCAAGTACTAGCTAGATGGCCGGACTTTCCACATATGTCGCATTTGACATTAGAATAGATTCTCAAAAAGTATTAACCACCTTCTTCAGAACATCGACTATCTATCACTTTTTGCTACTTCTTTAGACTCATAACTTTGATCATCCGCTTGCCGTTTAGCTGGCCTAACCACCTAATTAGGGATCGACTGCTAGTTAATGGGCATTAACTAGCAGTCGATCCCTAATCAGGTTAGGCCAGCTAAAATGGGTCTGACACTAGCTCTAAGACTCTAGTTGGGGGTTAGGCCATTAACTAGCAGTCGATCCCTAATCAGGTGGTTAGGCCATTAACTAGCAGCAGTCGATCCCTAACAGTAGCTCTAAGACTCTAGTTGGGGGTCTCCTAAACTCACCAAACCACCCTCATGGCCTCACAACCAAGAGTGTCGAGAAGTCATACACTCAAAATAAATAACATGTTGTTTAGCGAGTTGTGGTGAATTCAAAAAAAGCCTCTCTCACAACCCAAAAATGAGACGATAAGGAGTGTGTGTTAGAGAATTGACTTCATCAAAGGATGAATCAAAACAAAATTTTTAAATATTTCATAAACACAACACACCAAATACTCAAATCCAAATAACCAAATATGCCTCTTGTAGCCTCAAGTACCCAAAAAATCAAACATGAAGTAGAGCTATCTGTTGAGATATTTGCAATCACACCTACTTTAGTCCCTTTGTATAGGACAGCTAGGCTAGGAAGATGCAGTTCATTCTAGGAAGAGAGACAAATCCCATATACACAGTGGATGTTAAGTGCTACCAAAGAACTCTATATAATGATGTACTTGAACTATCACTTTCATATATGATAATGCAATAGTACTTGTCTCTTTCTGTCAAGTGTTTGTGTCATTGTTGTCCATACACAAGATTGTGTTTATGAGTTCAAGTCTCAATCTTGAAACCTAATTCACTTGTGTAACAGTTGTCTACATTGTCATGTCAACATGAGTTGTGTCTATATCTTCCATCCTCCATAGCTTCCGCCTTTGCCATGCTCTAGATCCTGCATCTTTGACACTATCGACAAACACCAAAACATTAAACTTGAGTGTGTAAAAAATACAATGACTTCGTATCTCTTTAGGGTTTGATACACAAAACTTTGACTCTTTAGCATCCAAATTTTCACAAGGTTCTCAACCAACACACGAATAACCATACATTTGTATGGAAACCTCCTCTCTCTTCTCTCAAGAAAAATTTGATCATGGAGGGAAGGGCAGGTCCCCTTGGTCTTCTAATCACCTCTTTATATAGTCTTGCTCCTCACATAACACACTTTTTTTTTGCTTTGAAAGCTTTAGGCTTTTTTATCATTAAGTTTTTACTATAAAGCTTAAAACATTTGATAAATATCAAAATCCTTAAGGATTAAAGCTCTTTTTTTAAAAAAATTAGCTTTTCATTCACTTCTAGCCACCTTCTACCTCTTTTATACCGCCATCAATGCTTCATTTGTGGAATGCCTCAGTAGTTTTCAAACTAGAATCAGGACCTTGAATTTGTATAAAGTATTCTTTTACCTCCTTTCTTTTTTGAGCTGCAATTACTTGTTTTTCTTCAATAATGCAATTCAACTGCTCCTTGATAATACTAGATGCATTGGTCTTATCCACATAAAATATCTAGTTTCACTGAAGGCTCTAGTAGTCTATATTTTCCTTCACGAATCACTAATGAGTGCTCAACCAAACTCTCAAAGCCTTTTTGTCTTTTCATTTCCTCTTCCATTCTCAAAAGTCCCATTTGCCTCTTACCCAAGTAAAGTGAGAGCTGCATTTTAGGAGCTGACTTTAAGCCGATCTAGAAGCGGTTCGAGCTCTCATTTTACATGGTATGAGTATTTTTATGAAGAAAATGAAGCTTTTTTGATATTTTATGATGGAAATGATGTTCACATGTGATAAAAATTTGAGTGCTGGTTGCATCATGCTTAATTGTTGTCTATCAAAAAATTTCGATTTCATAATGATTTACATGCACTATTTAAATCCCGCAAACGTGAAATGTAATTTTTAAGGTTAAAATGATAATTTTATTGTTTTGGGGATGGGTGAAATGTATTCATATGGAAAAAAATAAAAAATAAATTGAATTTTAATACGTTGAAATGATTGGTATAAAAAATAAAAAATAATATTAATTATTGATAAATAAATACATAAAATAAAAAAATAAAAATATGCTTCATTAAAATAAGAAAAAATATAATAAGTGTTTGTGAATGTATGGTAATGGCGGAGCATGAGCTTTAGCCTCATTTTTTTCCATCTCTTTGTCAAAGTTTGTGATTTATTGCTTTTTATACATCAAAACATGACAAAATGAACCCTTACACCTATGCAACGGAAGCACTACCTAAAAGTAGGGGGTGGGATGTTTGAATGATACGATTTGGAGGCTGCTTATTACTAATTTTGCTTATACATAGCATGATATAGGGTTTGTTGTATTTTAATTAAGAGAATAGTAGCATGAGCGTTATCTTGGTGCTATCCTTACATTGTCGCAACGAGTTAGTGAATGAGCATTGGAAAGCCTGGTTGTGCACGTCACGTTTCTGATTGAAAATTATGTTTGAACACATTAGAATCATCCACTTTTTCATGTGCATATCAACCATGGTATCGGAATATGAAAAACTGGATGCATAGCATCTATTTTTCGTTATGATGATCTATGCTTGAGTGGGAAGACGATCTAAGCTGTAGGCTAGTCGATCATTTTTGAAAATTGTTTGGTACGGACACATGGTATCTCGTGGAATATGTTCAAAATGAAATAGTAGAGCTTATCTTATGTGTACTTTATGTTGGAGCGACGCATCTTGGGGCTAATCCCCAAGGTGTAGGAGAGTTGCAGTGAAGCCGCAGCAATCAGCTAAGAAGTGCTTCCTTATAGTTGTGCTATGAGGTATTATGCCTATATGTTATGGGATCTCCCTCTGAGGAGAAGGGATAGTAAATGTTGAACTATGACCTATTACAAACGCAGAATCGACATTAGCATTTAGTGTAGAGTGAATCTCAGATGCTCCTAGCCCGCGAGGCTGTGTGGTGGGGGGTTTTATTGTGTGCATGAGGCCCGGTTAGTGCCATAGCTAGTGCCGGCCCATTTTAGGTCCCATCAGTGGTGCGTTTGCCGAGATTTGCCTATAAATGGCGGTTTCCAAATCTAGGTTGTAAAGGAACCTAAGTTTATAATTTCCATTAGTAGTGGGCTAAGCTGCCCATAAAATGGGGTTCATTTAAGGATGGAAAACCTTGGCTTTCACTATACAAAACTTACTGATGGATTTAGTTAGTTATATAGAGCATGAGTCCTCTACAGAAGATAATTTAGGTGATAAGAAGAGTAACCAGTTAGTGGTTACTCCATCCTCTAATGCGATGGCATGGACCGAGGTTCACCTTGGTGTGGTCTCTACCCAAGATAAATCATGTATAACCATCCATCAACCTAGAAGGCATGGAACAAGTATGTTAGAAGCTATGACAATCATGGCATCAAAAAGTGATTATGCTCAATCCAAAGTGCCATGGAAAAAACTCAACATATAGTGGAGTGCAGTTATGGTTGAAAAATCCCATGTGGTGGGGCATCATGCCAAAATTTTAGGTATCACAAGGATGCTAGAAGCCCTAGCTGTAAAGGAAAAACCGTTGCTTAAAAGGCACAGTCCCCAGGTCCTAACTGCTAAGGATAAGTTTTCTTTTGATGAGAGACAAAAGCTCATAGATAAAGGTATCATGGAACTGCCTAGGAAGGGGCAAGATATGGAAGATCCTCTAAGAAAGGATCGGAATGACATGCTAAGAGCTATAGAACCACCTAGACCACTCTATGAGTTGCCAAAAAGATATGGCAAGGATAATATTAACCTCCCTACACCAGTAAAGGTGGAAATGGAAGAGGTTGGAGACCCCAAGACACTAGAGTTAGGTCATGAACATGAAGATTTTAATGGCCCAATGCTAATCCCAAAGGAGAGGACTAAATGCCCTCCTCCTTACAGGGATCTCCCAGTATTTCATGGGTTGGTAAATGAGGACTGAATGTTGCACTTAAAAGAATATGGCCTAACTTGCCTTGCAAGTGGGTTCAATTATATTCATCAGATGCTTGTATTTTCTATCACCCTGAAGGGAGAAGCTAGAAAATGGTACTGGAGCCTCTCAAGGGGGTCTATTAAATCCTTTCAGGAGTTGAGTGATTGATTTTTAAATGAATATGAGAAGAAGATGCCTATGACCCAAGTTTTAGGGTAGCTGATGCAGATTAGGTACGAGTCCTATCATTCTGTTAAAGAATATACTAGAGCCTTTGATGATATTTTGAGGCTTTGGCCAATAAGAGATATTACATTGCCAGGTGATGGGCTATGTGAGCTCTTTTTGAGTGGCTTAGAGATTAACATGCAAATCCAAGTGGGAATGTGAAATCCTAAGTCGTTATGAGAAGAAAAGATGCATGCCATTGATTATGAGAGACATTTTCAATGATTTTTGGAAAACTTTTGGAGTTTTCCCCGCTCAGTACAAGTGCATCCCAGCTTCCAACCATTTCTACACGAAGACAACTCACTTGATTATACCAAGGCAACCTATGAGGGAAACCTTGGTAGCCAAAATCTCCAAGTAGAAAATGGCAATAGTAGGGATAATATACCCCTTAGGGATCAAAAGATTCCAAGCCTAATAAGTCCCATCAAGGCTTGGAATGCTTCCATGAGAGGTAGTTGTGATAGTAACATTGATAGAACCATTGGGCCTATGAGTATGGATAAGTATCCTATGGGAGGTTCTAGTTTTGTCAATGGAAAGGCTCTAAAGAGACCTTTGCCATCTTTAAAAGAGTCATGCCTTCAAGTAGATGTTGTTCCTAACAATAAGATAATGGTTCCTATAAATAGGCAATTGTAGAGTTGACAAAGGCAAGTAAAGACATCTCGTGTAGAGAAGATGCGGCATGCCAAAGGGCCACCTGTACTAAATAGAAGCCACAAGGCTGTGAGGCCATCTGGTAATAGTAATAAATCTACAGTAAGTCCATTGGACCAATGTGGGCAGTCGAGGCAGCCTAAGAATGAAAGAAGGGATGTGAGATAGGGTTGGAAACCCAAGATCTCTCAAAATGTGGCTGGTGCATTAGATACAAGGTCAATAACACCATGCGGATATATTGTGATCAATTCCCACATAGGTGTTATAAAAGGTCATAATGATACATCTGACAATATGCAAATGATACATCTAACAATATGCACCGCTCTAGGATATAGTCATGTGATGGGTCTCGGATTGAAACCCTACCTAGTTTGGGTTTCAACACTAACTTATGCCAAAACCCAAATAGGGAAGGTTCGAATGAGCATGAAGCTGTGATTCTTTCTGCCAAAGGAGCCTCTAAAAGCCGCTTGAATGACCAGTTCATTTGGATGACAATAAATGTGGGACATGCAAGCCCAATGATATCATTCACCTAGCCAATGGTACCCAAGGAAGGATAGGCCATATCGAGATTATATCAGTGGATTTACAAGAGCCTAAGATGAAACATTGAGTTGTGTGGCATGAGTAACATGGGGCTAGCCGTCCTATTGTATGCTATCCTTGGTAACCTGGTTAGTTTGATAGGATGTGGTGTATATGCCAAGAAGACCATGTATTGCATGGATTAGAATGACCTATCCATTTTAGGCCAAGAGGTCCATTTGTCTGTGTAGTGCCAGTGCATTTTACGGTTTTCTGTTTTAGTGTTGTGCCAAACAGATTACATGGAACCGGGGGGAGCCTTTGCTGTGCCAAAGCTTCTTGTGGCCCAATCTAGGTGATATCTTTCCTTTTACGAGTACCATTATTTTATATTATATGTGTTTGTATACTTGTGAGGGATTTCGTTTTCTTGTTGGGGATCGACAATCAAGGCATAAAGTCCTAGGTATAGGTTAGTATGTTTGTGGGAGGTCTGAGTAGTCATTGCCTCCTATAAAGGCATTATCAGGCATTAAAAGACATATTTTATAAGGCAATCCTAGTGACCATATTCTACTAACCTGGTAGGCGGCCATTCTAGGAGTTTCTGTTAGTTGTGAGGCAGTTAGAAAATCCTGCCAGACAAAATGATGATGCAAAGAAGAAAAATCCTGAATAGCTAAAAATATATGAATATATGGAGGTGTGTAAAAAGGGGATTCTAACCCCTATAAAAAAATAGAAAAGGAAAGAAAGCAAAATCCTTGAGCAATTATTCATTACCTTGTGAAGGCTTGCTAGGTTTCTAGGGACAAGTCAGACTCGGGGCCGATGCCTTGTCTTTTTAGAGGTGTGTTAACCCCAACACGAAGAAAGCAAAAGAAAATTAAAAAGACGAAGAGCAAAGGCGAAAAAAAGGAAGCCCGACAGAAGAAAGAAGAGAAGAAAAGGCCAAAAGCGCAGGGAAACCTTAAAAAGCCCAAGGCAAATGCAAAAGGAAAAATGTGCATTTTAAAATACAAAGGCGCACCCTGAAATCTTGTAAAAGAGTGCCAGGCGGTGGAAAATCCGGAAAGCTAAAACAGAAGACAAGAAAAAGGCCAAGGCAAAGAGAAATGGAAGACAAAGGCGCACAAGGAAAAGCGCAAGTCAAAACTTTTGTAAAAGAGCGCAAGCACATCATGGTTTAATTCAAGAAGCGTCGAGCTCTCACCCATGCAATTTGTAAATGTAGACAGATGGTGGAAAGGAAGCTAGGAAGATAGAGGGACAATTGGAAAAAGGGCCTAGCCATGTAAAAAATGGGAAAAGGGGATGACCGCCTAAAAGGGATTTAGGGTTTTGTATATAAAGTTGAAAAGTGAATGAGAAGCTCATTCTTATGTGTAGCAAAAGGTGGCTCTCCTCTTCTTCTTCTTCTTCTTCTTCTTCTTCTTGCTTGCTTGAGCTTATGCTTGAGAGAGGGAGTGTGAGAGTGTGAGGGAGTGAGAGTGTGAGGGTGAGGGATCATGGGGTGGAGAAGCACTCCATCTTCTCCTCTCTTCTTCTCTTCTCTTCTCTTCTCTTGCTCGTGGTGGTGGAGCTTGGAGCGTGGAGCTTGAGGATGGAGCTTGCTTGAAGCTTACACTTGGATCGCAGAGCTACCGGAGTGTGCGAGAGAGGAGGTAACTCAAACGGCATGGAGGTAATCTCACTACACCCGTAGATATGGATGGCGCGTCGGCTATGTGAGAGGTAGCCATTAGTGCTTGACTTGGAACACTTGAAACAATAAGCGGTCCGTGGGTCTTGGCGGTTGAGCGAAGGCTCCCACATTTTGGTTCCACTTGCCGGGACCTACGAATTCAAGCCTTGAGCGCTTGTGCACTTCGAATCGAGCATCGAAATAAGGACTTTCCCCGAACCGGTGCTTGAGATAGGTAGGAAGTGAGGGGGGTTGAAGATGGTATTCGATCTCCTTGGCAAGTAGGCTTTTTGCTTTTTTGAGATTTATGTTGTGAGATAGAGTAGTGTAGGTACTTTTCTTATATTTCTTTCTGCATTTAGGAATGATAGGAGCAAAACTTGGAGTAAACAGTAGGGTTTTTTGTTGCTGTATAACAGGCTGAAACAGGGAAAAGAAGGGCAAGAAACGAAATTTTGGGTTAAATGTTAGTGAGGGAGGCAATGTTGAGGTGAGTGCAGACCTAAATAGGGCGATTTTGGGTGTCCGAGTGACTGCGATTTTGGGTCGAGTCCCAGAATCGGCCCTTCGACCACTCGACTCGGCCCTCGGCCACTTGGTCCTTAGACCATTCGGCCCACTACCACTCGGACACCCACCGCTCGGCCCGTCCAAATTGAGCATTCAAACTAACTTTAAAACTCGGCCCTCGGACCACTCGACTCGGCCCTCGTGACTCGGCCCTCGGCCTACTTGGCCCTTGGACATCTAGGCTCTGATTGGCCGAATTTAACATTCGGACTAGTTACATATGGCCCCTTCTACTCGACCCTCGGACGGTCCGAATCAGCCATTCGGCCGCTGTAATTTGGTCCTGTGGGGCTGAACTTCGATTTCCTCAAATTTTAACCTGAAGATAGTGAGATTGACCAAGAGACTGCATAGAGTCGAAACCGTATCATAGATCAAGCACTGGGTTGAACCTAAGAGCAAGTAGTCCAAAATTTGGCTGTAAATGGTCTCTCAAATCACGTATGGCATTTACCATAACAGCCCTGCGGGCCGGGGAGGGGACTACCCGGCGGACTCCCATAGAGGGGGCTGTGCCCCCTCCGCACCTTTCCTAGGTAGTTTGGAGAGAAGACACGCGCCGTGACAAGTCCTCCAAATAAGACCCTAGTGTAGTAATGGCCCTACACGAACATGGATTCTCACGGACAAAAGGGCGACCAAAATCCCATGACCGAACCAAGAGAAACAGAAACCCTAGTGTTAGAATATCAAGCTCGTACATGTGTGTTTGACTGACATGAGTTGGACACAGCTAGTCTGGCTAGATTAGTTAGGTGTATTAAATAAGTCGGTGTTACTTCTAGTGTGAATGGTCTTTATGACCTTAGGTTGTATATGCACTATGTGTGTGTGCTAAATGAATAAGAAGAAGAATAGAGAGTGTAAGCATGTTGCTTCACTCCGTGTTGCTCTCCTTCCTGCTTCCATGAAATCTAACATGGTATCAGAGCCATGAATGGGCTCACTAGTGGAATGCACTCAAGAAGAAGACTTGAAGAGTGGACTGAAGAGCTGGAAAAAGAAGAGGACTGACTATCATTTCCATCACTGGTCACACAAAGGTATGTACTGTGAAGCATTGGAGTCTCATTGCTTGAAGTAGGGTTGTGGCTTGCTGAGGAGTCTTCCAAGGATTGATTGAGCACCAATGAGTGCATCATTATCATAGTAATGAGCAAGATGTGCAGCAGCACAGATCTGCCCAGCCAGCGTGTTTGCGCCTATTTTTAGGCTGAACTCCATGGCTGAGATTCAACACATGGACTGCTTACCAAGGTTCTATTGAGCATCACCAGGAGTGTGGCTTGTCTGGAGATTCACCAAAGCTTCATTGAGCATCAACAAGTGGGCAAATCTGATCTGAATGTACTCTGAACTGTCTGTGTGGATTGTGTCTATGAACAGGCTACTCTCATTGGCTGAGATTCAAGAAGTATAGCACTTGTCAGGTGGAATAGAGCTTGGATGCATACCAATGAAGGTTCTTGAAGGGTATACCTTACTATTGCTCTTGTGGGAGCTCATGTGGGAGCTGTAATAGAGGTGTACAGATCTGAATACACAGGGCTGAACTGCCATTGAACTTATAGTGACATTATACACTTGGAAAGTCTACATTTTTGGATGCTCTTTGGCATGTACATTGAACTTGGATGTAGAACTTCATGCTTGGTAGAAGTCATGTCATATTTCTTGGGTATTTTGACATAAACTTGGAGCTTGAAATGGCCTGATCTGAGAGCCTGTGATAGGCTGAAAACTGAAAGAAAAAAATTTGCAGACATAAAGCACAAATTGGGTATTTCTGAAGAACTAGTTGGCTAGGTTTGTTCCACAGGTACTTGAAGACTTGGTCTATGACTGTTGAATGCTTGAGCATTGGAAACGAAAGTGATGCAAATGGTTTAGGGGTTTTTGGGACTGAAATTAATCCCTGTTGCCAGTGCATTGGCTGTTTGAAATCTAGGAATTTATTTACAATATTCATATATGATGGTTATATACTGTTTTGAGGTTCTATGCCTATGCATGGCTTGACACATGTACTAGCAGCAATCTATGGAAGTTTGGGACATGTATGACATGTATACTACTTAGTTTTGGGCTTGAAATCACTGCTAGTCACTCATAGAATTACAGTTTTCAGACTACATATATGTACCCTGGCAGTGAGGTTGCAGGAGTTCAAACCGAAGTGAATACATAGTATTTACATTGACTGCTTTACTCACAGGTTAAGCCACTTGGTGTGAGCTGTTTTGGACTGTTAGTGGGCTGAAATACCCTGGTTTTTTACTGCAATTAATTGCAGAAAACTGTCATAAACAGTTCCGGGCTGAAGTTGAACTGTTAAGAATATCTTGGTTTCCAGGTAGTCAGGCAAGGTCTGCAACATGGCAAATGCTGATAGAACTGATAATGTAACCGAGATTGTGGGAGAAAAGCTTGATAGAAACAATTATGCAATATGGAAGTTCCGCATGGAGAACTTTCTGATAGGCAAAGGATACTGGGACTTAGTGACAGGTGTTGAGGCTGAACCTGAAGTTCCAGATAGGAATCCTACAGCTGATCAAAGACGAGCGCATCGAGCTTGGACGGAAAGAGCTCGCAGAGTTTTACATTGGTTGTCATTATGTATCTCGAATGCTATGGTGATGCAGATCATGAACTGTAAATCCCCAATAGATGCATGGAATATATTGGTCAAATACTATGGCACAACTACAAGTGCAAGGAAGATACAACCGAAGCAGAAATTCAATAACATGGAGAGGAAGAACAGATCCATACAAGATTATGTCACAGAGGTTAAGACCATAGCAGATCAGCTGGCATCTGTTGGCTCACAGGTAGAAGATGAGGATATGGTTGCAGTGACCTTAAATGGCTTGGGTCCGAAGTACAAGTCTTTTGACACTTCAGTATCTGTGCGGGCTGAGATGCCTGATTTTAATGAGCTGGTTGCATTATTGATTCATGAAGAGGTGAAGCTTGGCTTAGCTACAGGGTCAAGCAGCTCAAAGAATAAGGATGCAGTTTTTTATTCGAATCAGCGTGGTCGTGGTAGCCGTGGTAGAGGCTATGGATTTGGCAGAGGAGGCCAGCAGAATGCATCCTATAGTAATAGCAATCAGCAGTCATCAAATGCAAGAGGTGGTGGAAACTTTCGAGGCAGGGGGAGATCTAACTCCCGTGGCAGAGGCTCATGGCAGCAGCAGTGTCAGTCAGACAATCCAAATAAAGATAAGGATTGTCACTACTGCAAAAAGTATGGGCATATTGCAAAGGATTGCTGGAAGAAGCAGGGAAATCAAAAGGGCAAGCAGCATGGACATTATGCTACGTCCAGTCAGGTAGATGACTCAGGTGATAGACTGTTTGCCATGCAGTATGTCAAAGATAAGGCTATTGAAAAATCATCTGATGATGCAGTGTGGTACATTGACTTGGGGGCGTCGAATCACATGACCACTCATGGTGATTAGTTCATGGATATGGTGGCTGAAAAGCATGGCTATGTATGCACAGGTGATGACACGCAGCATAGCATTGAGCATAAAGGCAAAGTGCCTCTTGTGGTCCATAATGGTAGAAAGAAAAATTTGCATGATGTATTGCATGTCCCTTCAATTACGAAGAACTTGTTATCTATTGGTCAGATGACGGAGCAGAACTTGCAGGTTAGATGAAATAAGCATGGCTGCTTTATTGAAGAATTTGGAAATGGTTGCAAGTTGATAGCTCGTGGTCACAGGAATGGCAGAATGTTTACTCTTGATGCTTCTTTGCCAGAGCTGAATTCAGCTATGTTTGCCCATGGTTCTGGTTAGGGATTTGGAAATATGGCACAAGAGAGTGGGGCATGTAAATTTGCAAAGGCTGCAAATTATGCAAAAGAAACAACTGGTTACAGGGTTACCGAAGTTCCAATATTCAAATATTGGTCATGTATGCGAGGCTTGCCAATTTGGTAAGCAATCACGATTTCCATTTATCAAGAATGTACGACAGAGTACACGTCCATTGCAGTTAGTGCATTCTGATGTTTGGGGGCCAGCTCATAATGTATCTATGGGAGGTTCTAGATATTATGTATCCTTCATTGACGACTACAGTCGATATACCTGGCTTTACATATTGAAAACAAAAGATGAGGTCTTTGCTATTTTTCAGCAATTTAAAGCACATGTTGAGAAGGAGTTTGAATGCTATATCTCTTGCTTGAGATCTGATAGTGGTGGGGAGTATGTATCAAATGAATTTGATGATTTCTTGGCTGAAAATGGCATTCATAGGTAGCTCACCTGCCGCTACACTTCGCAGCAAAACGGAGTAGCTGAAAGGAAGAATAGAATTCTGATGGAAGCTGCTAGGGCTATGATGAATGAAAAGCATATGCCACTTTACTATTGGGCAGAGGCTGTTATGACAGCCGTATACATTTTGAACAGGACTCCCACTGCATGTATTCATGAGATAATACCGTTTGAGAAGTTGTATGGCTATAAGCCAGATGTAAGTCACATGAAAGTCTTTGGCTGTCTTGCTTATGTGCATATTCCAGATGAGAAAAGGAAGAAGTTGGATCCCAAAGCACATAAGTGTGTTTTCATTGGATATTCGCAGGAGAAGAAGGCATACAAATGCTATGATTCCTCTACCTGGGAGACTTTGGTAAGCAGGGATGTTATCTTTGATGAGATGGGTTCTTGGTATGTATCACCAGTTACAGTGCCATCCGATATGCCTTCCACTCATGTCTCTACAGTTGATTTGCAGCAGAGCACTTCTATGACAGGACCTATCAGTCAGACAGTATCCCCATGGACAGGGAGATTGAGGAGCTCACCGTCCACTGACACGGGTATGTCAGTGAGGGGGAGACATGATGTCTTGGACAGCAAAGGAAAAGAGAAAGTTATTGAGGATGCATCTTGTATGATGACACCTGGCAGAATGACTTCGGGCTATGAGTCTAGTGATACTTTAGACAACGAACTTGGTATTCCGACTGTCTATACGCCTGGCACAAGGCAGAACATGTACATTCCACCTCATGAGAGAGGTGAATCAAGTAGTGCACCACAGCTTAGACGCTCGCAGAGGGTTTGATACCCTGTTGACAGGTTGACATACAGTGGCTACTCTGCAAAGCATTATGCGTACATGACAAAAGTGATGGAGGTCAAAGAACCAAGTACATATGCTGAAGTAGTGAAAGATGAGAATTGGTATGTAGCTATGGATGAAGAAATGAATGCCTTGGCTGAAAATAAAACATGGGATTTAGTACCACTGCCTGAAGGGAAAAAGACCATTGGCTGCAAATGGGTCTACAAAATCAAATGCAAGTCAGATGGCAGTGTGGAGAGATATAAAGCCAAGCTGGGTTGCAAAGGGGTATGCCCAACAGTATGGACTTGATTATGAGGAAACATTCAGCCCTGTTGCCAACGTGGCAACTATACACACTGTGATTGCCTTGGCTGCTGCTAAAGGTTGGAAATTGCAGCAGATGGATGTTAAGAATGCATTTCTTAACGGTGATCTAGCAGAGGATGTCTATATGGTTCAGCCGGAAGGGTACGTGCACCCTGATTTTCAGCATTATGTATGCAAGCTGAAAAAGGCATTATACGGGCTGAAACAGGCTCCGAGAGCTTGGCATGCTAGGATCAGTACTACTTGCAGAGATTTGGTTTTGTTGTTGGTAGGGCTGATCATAGCCTATTTACAAAGAAGACTGACAGTGGTTTAGTAGTGTTGGTCATATATGTTGATGATTTGATAATCACTGGTGATGATGACTTGGGCATACAGCATGCAATGAAGATGCTGAAATCTGAATTTGACATGAAAGACCTGGGAGAACTGAAGTATTTCTTAGGCATTGAGGTAATTCCAGCTGAAAATGGGTTATGGCTAATGCAGAAGCACTATGCCATAGAGATGCTGAAGAAGTATGGCATGGCTGAATGCAAACCGCTGGATACACCTCTTGATCAGAATGTCAAGCTAGACATGAACACTGGGGCTGAAGTAGAGGATGTGACTATGTATAGGCAGATGGTTGGGAGCTTGATTTACTTGACCATCACTAGGCCTGACTTGAGCTATGCTGTAGGGCTCATAAGCCAGTTTATGCAGAAGCCTAGAAAGCCGCACTTGGATGCAGTTAGACGCATTATGAGATATGTTAAGTCCACTGTAGAGTATGTGCTGTTCTATGTCAGAGATAAGCCCTTGATATTGACTGGATACACGGATGCAGATTGGGCAGGTTGCTCATATGATCGTAGATCTACGAGTGGATATGCATTTGGATTTGGTAACAGCATGATTAGCTGGAGCAGCAAGAAGCAGCCTACGGTTGCTTTGTCAAGTACTGAGGCAGAATACAGGGGTGCTGCATTGGCAGCATGCGAGATTTCATGGCTGCTCAAGCTTATGGCTGATTTGGACATACAGGTAGATGCTCCAGTGAAGTTACTATGTGACAATCTGAGTAGTGTACTCCTGGCTATGAATCCAGTCTATCATGCCAGGACAAAACACATTGAGGTACACTACCATTTCATCAAAGAGATGGTTCTTGCAGGACGAGTTGATCTTATGCATGTGAAGACTGATGAACAGGTAGCGGATATCTTTACCAAGTCCTTGGGTAAAGATAAGTTTTGTGGTTTTAGACAGCTGCTTGGAGTACATATGCTGTCTTGAGCTTGAGGGGGAGTGTTAGAATATCAAGCTCGTACATGTGTGTTTGACCGACATGAGCTGGACACAACTAGTCTGGCTAGATTCGTTAGGTGTATTAAATAAGTCGGTGTTACTTCTAGTGTGAATGGTCTTTATGACCTTAGGTTGTATATGCACTATGTGTGTGTGCTAAATGAATAAGAAGAAGAATAGAGAGTGTAAGCATGTTGCTTCACTCCGTGTTGCTCTCCTTCCTGCTTCCATGAAATCTAACACCTAGAATCTCAATGGGCCAAACCAGCCAACAAGGGCAATAATTCCACACTGTAAAAACACGTACGTGTTGCATTCGGATTGCATCTAATCAAAGCGGAAAGCAACAACATCAAGCTACAATGGCGAGAATGACTGGATATGACAGTCATGATAATATATGCTCCTTGAATAGCACTGCACGGATGAGCCAAGACATCGGTGGAGAATCCACATCTAGCCGTGCAGTTGGGGACTCAAGGGAATTCGTCAGAAGGCTTAAATTTACAAGCCAAGACCCGGAAGATGAAGACATGGTACCACCTGATAATCTTAGGGTCAAACTTACCGCGAAAAGAGAGCATACTATCGATGCTCTAATCAATGGAGGAGTAGATTTTAATGTCTTGACCTATGAGGCATGGACCCTACTAGGCCGACCAGAGCTGACACCGACTAATGCAACTCTTAGCCCTTATGGGGGACCTCCACAAGCACTCATAGGGAAGTGCAATATCCTTGCAACAATTGAAACTGAAAGCTTGCCCATCTTATTTCATGTTACTCTAGATAGTGCTAAATATGGTAAGGAAACCCTCCTGGGAATACCCTTCAAGGGCGACCAAATGTGAGGTTGACTATGTAGCACAAAGGATACACCTGACACTACCGGATGTGAGGATAGTCACAACCTTTAGCAAGGGTGACCTCATCAAATCTCGAGGGAAGGGTAAGGAGCATTCTGACATACCAAGCAAGCCTAGTAAGAGCAAGGAGTTGTTGAAAGAGTTGATACAAGCGCAGGTTGAATGGAGAGAACCAGTGAGTGAGGCCATACTTGAAACAAAAAGGTTAGGAGATAAGGCCAAGGATAGGGTTTGGACTTACAACGATCGTAGAAGACCACGAAAGAAGCCCAAGCCTTATAGACGAAGGCATCAATGGAGAGCTAGCACAACGCTACGATGGATATCCAAGGCGTTGCTTCGTGCTCAAGGATATTATGCAGGCAACTGATGGATTTGGGTACCAAAACCCCCTGCTAAACCACCTCTATTAGAAGCCCAAATTATGTCAAAAGAAAAGAGACGTAGGAGGAAACCTTAAAAAAAATCCAAGTCTCGAACCAAAGATATTGGAGCAATTGAGCCCCTCACGATTGAAATCAAGAAACCAAACATGACCTATCAAAAATTAGATCCTCAGCCTAGCACGCTTAGCAAGCAGATATCGGAGGTAACTATCGAGTGTGCACAAGGTCCACTAGTGCCCAAGGAGCCTTTGACTTCCCAAGCGGATAATGAGCACCACATGCACATCATCGCTCATGATAATGCTGATTGCTCAACAAAGCTAATGAGCACCATAGGCACAACATCGCTCATGATAAGGCTGATTGCTCAACAAAGCTAATGACAGAATCGTCTAACAATCACGAGCAAATTCTCCAGTCAGTGCCAAGTCCACGTAGGAGTCCCAAATCTCCTACACCCTCTTTACCTAAATGGACACGGAAAGCACGGCAGCAACAGCAGCCTTGTGCCGCTGCTCAACCTGCTCAAGTGAATGCGCAAAGATCAATAAAAGACACAACCACTTCTGATCTACCAAGAGACCTAACACAGCAATCCACCGAGAGTAGCCAGCCCACTGGACTAGCCGCTACTACTTCCAATCAGGGATCACAGCAGTCATAGCCCTTGGTTGTGACAATGCCCCTTGTGGAACGCGGCCTTAGCAGTTTACCTGTGAAGGAGGTGTCGCAACCAACTTCCCTGACAACTCCAGCACTTCCAAAGTGCCTAAAGCCTAGGCTGGAGGAGTTAAACACGTGGGAATTGGTGGAAGAGCTAGATTTTTCCAAAAGGGAGACTGTTGTACCCTCACAATCTGGCGAGACTAGTCAGCAAGCCACGGCTATGACCCATGTGGACACACTAGAGAAAGGAAGTGCTAAGGCCCAATCAAGCACAACAACGGTTGACCTAGTCCAGGGTCATGAGTCATTGAGAGATGCACACTGACTAAGAAAAAGAGGAGAAAATAGCGAAAACAACAACAATTGCAGGTGGTTGTGGACCCCAAGAACATTGAGACGAAGAGTGCTGGAGAGTTGATGAATAATGATGGGACCTAAAACGGGCCGGCACTGGCTCATGCACTAGCCGGACCTCTATCATGCACTCAACAACCCCACGGCCTCGCAGTCAGGAGCGTGGATGACACATACATCATCTTCCTAAATATCTTTCGTTTGTATTACGTCTCCTAGTCCAACTCTAACCCAATTAACACTCCTCAAAGGGAGTCCCAGCACATTGCCAAATAGCACGAAGTACAAACATAGGAGGTCCTCCCACGACTGACTGCCGCTACCTCACTGCAACTCTCCTACACCTTGGGGATTGGCCCCTCGATGCGTTGCTAAACATATATAACACAATATCGCACACATTTTCACTCAAGGTACCAATTGATCGTATCCATGAATGTACCGTACCTCACTTTCTTTCCCCTTAGACCCAACGCTTAGCCTACAGCTTGGACAACCTTACTCACTCAACGTTTGGTCACGATCTTCTAGAAAGCAATTGCCATACATCCAGGAAGTATTGTCTGATACCTTTTATCATTCATGCTTCATGTAAATTGTGAATGTCCCTGTTCTCAAACAATTAAGAAAATCAACATTGATGCACATGTGAAAAACATTTCTTTCAATGATTTTGACTATTGCTCGTATGCAGCATTGCATGAACCTAGCACCCTACTAGGTCCTTAATTTTTTTAATATCGACCAACCTAAATGGTATGCATAAGAAAACCAGCAAGCTTTTCATCATTTCATTCAGCATTTAAATACCTTTTTATACACTCTACCCCCTCATCCGTTTAAGTTGTGCATGGTGCATAGGTTTGGGGTTCATTTTTCATATTTTTATTGTATAAAAAGCCATAAAAATTCACTAGAACATAAAGGTAGGGCTGAACTGAGGCTAAACCTCATACTTCAGGCCCCCCATACATCCACAAACATGAATCTTATTTTTCCTTAATTTTCGGCACTCAAAATCCATTTTTTCCCTATTTTTTCACCTTTTCTCTATTTTTCTTGTATATTTTGCAATATTAAATGACTGCAAATTTAAAATGAGTTGTGCACTATGGCCATTAGGTTCATTTGCAGCAAAATCACAAATTTAGTTGGTGTGTCTTACTATATTTTCCATTTATATCTCAAAAATACTCAATTTTTCCATATTTCACGTATTTTACGAGTTTTACACTATTAATTTCATCCACAACACTTATGATTTTTTTATTTTCTAATTTCAAATAGTTGGAAGACATTGCAAACAACAACATAATGCATAATCATCCCATGGGAACAAATAATCATGAAGCAAATTGCATAAAACATCAATTTCCTTTGTAAAAATGAGATTACCGTTCTTTGCGAGTTGCGGGTTTTTATTTGCCATATCTCCAGACTGATTTCCAACCACCATTAATGCTCATGATAGTCCACAATCAGCAATCTTCATTCCTCTTGCACCACGGAGCAATCCGGTCTTCATTGGACAAGCCTGCACTATCCATTCTTCTTCTTCTTCTTCACCACATGAATCTGCCTTTAGGGGAGAGAGAGGGAGGAGAGAGAAAGAATGAAATCAAAATTCTTCATAGAGACCACCATTTCTCGGGCGAGAGGCGGCGATAAGATCAGCAAGGAGAAGGTAGACAAGGCCAATGATCATTTGCATGGGTTGTGTGCAGCAGGCAAGTTGCCTCTCCATCCTCCATGGCACATTTTTTTATGCCTGTTGATGGTGCCTTCTTCTCCTTCATCCCACGATTTTTTCCTCTTCTATTTGCATGCCTTTTGGTTGGGGGGTTAAAATTCCCCCAAAGGGCACCCCCCTTTGGTTCATGTTGTGGCCACCCTTTCAAATCTTGACCATTTCTTGGCCATTTTCCCGTCCAGACTCGGAATTGAGCTCTGAAAAATCCTGGGCGTCCGGCTTGGCATCTCGCATTGGCCGATAACTCGTGTCAACCCGCACGACTGCCTGAAAAATTATGAAAAATCAACAAGTGTCGCTTGGGCGCCTTTAAAGTACTTTGACGCTTAAAATCGTCTTAGATCGAGCTGCTGCCTTCGACGTTGAATATTTTTCCCTTGATATTCGTAATTTTTAGCTATTTTTAAGCACTTCTCAGCACCAAAATTCCACTCTCATTGGCGTCGATACAACTAAGGACAATACAACCTGAGACAATTTCGCTCTCATTGGCCTACCTAACTAAGCTAATGAGCACCACAGGCACAACATCGCTCATGATAAGGCTGATTGCTCAACAAAGCTAATGACAGAATCGTCTAACAATCACGAGCAAATTCTCCAGTCAGTGCCAAGTCCACGTAGGAGTCCCAAATCTCCTACACCCTCTTTACCTAAATGGACACGGAAAGCACGGCAGCAACAACAGCCTCGTGTCGCTGCTCAACCTGCTCAAGTGAATGCGCAAAGAGCAATAAAAGACACAACCACTTCTGATCTACCTAGAGACCTGACACAGCAATCCACCGAGAGTAGCCAGCCCACTGGACTAGCCGCTACTACTTCCAATCAGGGATCACAGCAGTCACAGCCCTTGGCTGTGACAATGCCCCTTGTGGAACGCGGCCTTAGCAGTTTACCTGTGAAGGAGATATCGCAACCAACTTCCCTGACAACTCCAGCACTTCCAAAGTGCCTAAAGCCTAGGCTGGAGGAGTTAAACACGTAGGAATTGGTGGAAGAGCTAGATTTTTCCAAAAGGGAGACTGTTGTACCCTCACAATCTGGCGAGACTAGTCAGCAAGCCACGGCTATGACCCATGTGGACACACTAGAGAAAGGAAGTGCTAAGGCCCAACCAAGCACAACAACGGTTGACCTAGTCCAGGGTCATGAGTCATTGAGAGATGCACACTGACCAAGAAAAAGAGGAGAAAACAGCGAAAACAACAATAATTACAGGTGGTTGTGGACCCCAAGAACATTGAGACGAAGAGTGCTGGAGAGTTGATGAATAATGATGGGACCTAAAACGGGCCGGCACTGGCTCATGCACTAGCCGGACCTCTATCATGCACTCAACAACCCCACGGCCTCGCGGTCAGGAGCGTGGATGACACATACATCATCTTCCTAAATATCTTTCGTTTGTATTACGTCTCCTAGTCCAACTCTAACCCAATTAACACTCCTCAGAGGGAGTCCCAGCACATTGCCAAATAGCACGAAGTACAAACATAGGAGGTCCTTCCACGGCTGACTGCCGCTACCTCACTGCAACTCTCCTACACCTTGGGGATTGGCCCCTCGATGCGTCGCTAAATATATATAACACAATATCGCACACATTTTCACTCAAGGTACCAATTGATCGTATCCATGAATGTACCGTACCTCACTTTCTTTCCCCTTAGACCCAACGTTTAGCCTACAGCTTGGACAACCTTACTCACTCAACGTTTGGTCACGATCTTCTAGAAAGCAATTGCCATGCATCCAGGAAGTATTGTCTGATACCTTTTATCATTCATGCTTCATGCAAATTGTGAATGTCCCTATTCTCAAACAATTAAGAAAATCAGCATTGATGCACATGTGGAAAACATTTCTTTCAATGATTTTGACAATTGCTCGTATGCAGCGTTGCATGAACCTAGCACCGAGAAACCCTCGTGCTACTAGGTCCTTAATTTTTTTAATATCGACCAACCTAAATGGTATGCATAAGAAAACCAGCAAGCTTTTCATCATTTCATTTAGCATTTAAATACCTTTCTATACACTCTACTCCCTCACCCATTTAAGTTGTGCATGGTGCATAGGTTTGGGGTTCATTTTTCATATTTTTATTGTATAAAAAGCCATAAAAACTCACTAGAACATAAAGGTAGGGCTGAACTGAGGCTAAACCTCATAGTTCAGGCCCCCCATACATCCACAAACATGAATCTTATTTTTCCTTAATTTTCGGCACTCAAAATTTATTTTTTTCTCATTTTTTCGCTTTTTCTCTATTTTTCTTGTATATTTTGCAATATTAAATGACTGCAAATTTAAAATGAGTTGTGGACTGTGGCCATTAGGTTCATTTGCAGCAAAATCACAAATTTAGTTGGTGTGTCTTACTATATTTTCCATTTATATCTCAAAAATACTCAATTTTTTCATATTTCACGTATTTTACGAGTTTTACACGATTAATTTCATCCACAACACTTATGATTTTTTGATTTTCTAATTTCAAATAGTTGGAAGACATTGCAACAACATCATAATGCATAATCATCCCATGGGAACAAATACTCATGAAGCAAATTGCATAAAACATCAATTTCCTTTGTAAAAATGAGATTACCGTTCTTTGCGAGTTGCGGGTTTTTATTTGCCATATCTTTGGACTGATTTCCAACCACCATTAATGCTCATGATAGTCCACAATCAGCAATCTTCATTCCTCTTGCACCACGGAGCAATCCGGTCTTCATTGGACAAGCCTGCACTATCCATTCTTCTTCTTCTTCTTCACCACATGAATCTGCCTTTAGGGGAGAGAGAGGGAGCAGAGAGAAAGAATGAAATCAAAATTCTTCATAGAGACCACCATTTCTCAGGCGAGAGGCGGCGATAAGATCAGCAGGGAGAAGGTAGACAAGGCCAATGATCATTTGCATGGGTTGTGTGTAGCAGGCAAGTTGCCTCTCCATCCTCCATGGCACATTTTTTGACGCCTGTTGATGGTGCCTTCTTCTCCTTCATCCCACGATTTTTTCCTCTTCTATTTGCATGCCTTTTGGTTGGGGGGTTAAAATTCCCCCAAAGGGCACCCCCCCTTTGGTTCATGTTGTGGCCACCCTTTCAAATCTTGACCATTTCTTGGCCATTTTCCCGTCCAGACTCGGAATTGAGCTCTGAAAAATCTTGGGCGTCCGGCTTAGCATCTCGCATTGGCCGATAACTCGTGTCAACCCGCACGACTGCCTGAAAAATTATGAAAAATCAACAAGTGTCGCTTGGGCGCCTTTAAAGTACTTTGACGCTTAAAATCGACTTAAATCGAGCTGCTGCCTTCGACGTTGAATATTTTTCCCTTGATATTCGTAATTTTTAGCTATTTTTAAGCACTTCTCAACACCAAAATTATGCTCTCATTGGCCTACCTAACTAAGAAGTTGCCCTAAGTGGTGGTCTGAACTACCTACCTAACTAAGGACAATACAACTAGGAGTTCCTACTAGGCGAGGACTCCTATAGCCTGATCAAGAAGTATTTTCTTGTAGCACATTTTTTCTTTTAGGTTTTTTTTTTATTTTCATACTCCGGCATGTAAAAAGGAGGGAGCTGAGTGTAGTGACCCAAGGAGAACAGGGCATCGGCCTCAGGACCTGTCTCGGTACCCAAGAATCTACCAAGCCCTCGCAAGGTGACGCTTATTCCTTTTTTTACGCTCACTTTTATTTTCGCTCCAACCTTCCTTTATTTTTTTCCAGCATGATGCCACCCCTAGGAAGACAAGGCATCGGCCCCGGGTCTGACTCGTCACCAAGAACCTACCAGGCCTTCGCTAGGCAATGATCAACTGCATACACATTTTCATTTCTTTCTTTTCTCCTTTGGCAGGGCTTAGAACCCCTTTTTACACACCTTTGTATTTATATTTATTATCTTGTCAGATATTCAGGGTTTTTTCCCTTTATCATCATTATTTTCCTTCTGCAAGCTTCTCTAACTGCCTCACAACTAACAAGAACTCTTGGAACAGCTGCCTAGCAGGCTAGCAGAACAGGGTCACTAGGACCCCCTTCTAAAACAGGTCTTTGGATTTCGGTCAATGTCTTTACAGGAGGCAGTGACTACTCCGACCTCCCTCAAACATACTGAACCTAAACCTCGGGACTTCATGCCTTGGATGCCGGTCCCCAACAAGAAACGGAAAACCCCTTAACAAGTACACAACCACATATATCATAAAAACCACAGTACTCATAAAGGATAGATATCACCTAGATAGGGCCACTGTTGAGATATCGAGCTCCACTCGTGATATGCCAGGGTGACCGTTGTGCATTTATGTCACCGACGTGTCAGTTGCAAATGCAGTTGATACACCGCCCATGAATAATAGCTAGATGACAGCTATCCTTATCTACTCTAGTTCGTGGCTCAGTTAGTATGCCACCTTAGTTAGTTGAGTTTGGTTTGAGACCCATATATAGGGTTCTTCTATTTCTATATACTAGAGTTCTTTTTGGCTTACACAACTAAGAAGAGGAAAACTGTTTTCAGCCTCCACCTTTGTGTGTATTCCCCCATTGTGCAAGCAAGAAAGCTACAAGTGAGACTCCTTCCTTCTCTCCCACAATCTTGACATGGTATCAGAGCCTTGTTCGTGGTAAGGAGGTCAAGAAAGCAAGCCAAGCTCGCAGTGTTCTGGTAAGAGGAGCAGTGTTGCTTTCATTTTCTATTTTGGGAGCAGATCTTTGCAGGCAGCATAGCCGGAAATTGCAAGAGTGCATTGTCTCAGGTTGAGATGCCCTTTGCGGTGAAGCAAGAGGGCAGTATATGCTGCGAGCAAGGGCTTTAGCCCTTGGCGACCCTGTTTTTTCTATTTGAGGCCATTTCGGGGCCTGTTTTGGAGGCGGAAGTTTTCTGCACGCACTCAGGAAAAAGCCCTGTTTTATGCTGTGCGACCACTGTTCTACAGGTCGGTGAAAAGTTACCACAGATATTGCATCGTATGCTCGTGCGCAGAGACATTGGGAGTTACAGAATCATCCTTGGTTCCTGTATATGCAAAATCGTCACTAGGAAGTGACTGTGTGGTCAAATACCACTTTCGCCAGTTTTGCAGATTTGCCTTTGTGAGGCTGAAGCTGTGTTCTTTGCAGTGACAGAATTTTTTGCAGTGTTCTATAATGGCGTCTGATTCTCTTTCACAGATTGTCACTGAAAAGCTTGACAAGAACAACTTCCAAGCATGGAAGTTTAGAATGACGAATTTCCTTATGGGAAAAGGATATTGGGAATTTGTTGCAGGAAATGAAGAAGAACCAATTCTTCCTGATGTTCCCAATCAACAACAAATGCAGGCATTCAAAGCATGGCATGAGAGAGCTAGGAAAGTTATGTACTGGCTGTCTATCAGTATTTCAGACTCTATGATTGTGCATATTCAGGATGCAAGTATGCCAAAGGAGGCATGGGATACTTTGTCAAAAATGTATAGCATAAATATGCAAGCCAGGAAAATGCATCTCAAGCAAGAGTTGCATAATGTGCAAAGAGAAAGTATGAGCATCAATGACTACCACATGAAGGTGAAGAAGATTGCAGATGCACTTGCTTCCATTGGGTCACCAGTGGAAGATGATGATTTAGTTTCTGTGACCTTGAATGGTCTAGGAAAGGATTATGCACAGTTCCGAACATCCATTTCCGTCCGTGAAAGATTTCCTGATTTTGAGGAGTTGATTGCTCTTCTAATTTCTGAGGAGCAGAGAAATGGTGGTGCATCTTCTTCAGGAGGAACTTCAAAAGAAGTTGTCTTCTACTCAAATGCTGGAAGAGGTAGAGGCAGAGGTAGAGGAGGCCGATTTGGAGGCCATGGTAGAAATCAGAATATGCAACAAACTCAAGAAAACCAATCCTATGGAGGAGGACGTGGTAACTCTAGAGGCACGGGGAGCCAAAGAGATCGTGGTGGATGGCAAAGAGGCCAAAATGCAAACAACAATGTTGAATGCTACTACTGTGGTAAAATAGGTCATATGGCTAAAGACTGCTATAAAAAGCAAAATGACATCATGAATGAGAAATTGCAACAAGGGAATTATGCATCTTCTAGTAGACAGGGTGATGACAGAAATGAGCATTTGTTTATGGTGCAACACATGAACAATTCTGTGACAAGTGCAGAAGAAAGCAATGATGTGTGGTATGTTGACTCAGGTGTATCAAACCACATGACATGTCATGCAGAATGGATGGAGGATGCAAGGAAAATGGAAAAACCAGGATTTGTGGAGATTGGTGATGATACTGCACATCCTATTGTGCAGATTGGAAAAATTCCTTTGTCTATGCAGGATGGGAAAAAGAAATACCTGTCCGATGTATTTCATGTCCCGAATATCACCAAGAATCCGGTTTCTGTTGGCCAAATGGTTGAGCAGGGTTTGCAGGTCAGATTTAATCCTCATGGATGCTTTGTTGAGGATATGAAAAATAAAGGTCGCTTGATAGCAAAAGGAAAGAAGAAGGGCAGAATGTTTACGTTGGATGCAGACATGCCTGAATTGAGTGCAGCAATGTTTGCACATGGGACCGGTGTAGTTGCAGATATTGATATCTGGCATAAACGCATTGGTCATGTTAATGTACATCGACTTAAATCAATGCAGGCCCAAAATATTGTTGCAGGATTGCCTAAATTCAAGGTTGCAGAAATGCATAAGATATGTGAAGCTTGTCAATTTGGAAAATAGGCAAGGAAACCATTTCCTGGACATGTTCAAGAGAGTAAAAAGCCATTGGAATTAATCCACTCTGATGTGTGGACTACTAAAGTTGCATCTCTTGGAGGCTGTCACTATTTTGTCACTTTTATTGATGACTATAGCAGAAAAGTTTGGGTGTATTTCATGAAAAAGAAAAGTGAAGTTTTTGGGCATTTCAAAACTCTTAAAGCTATGGTTGAAAAAGAAACAGGTCTGCAAATAAAATGCCTAAGGTCAGATGGAGGGGGAGAGTACCTCTCAAATGAGTTTGCAAGGTTCCTGCAGGAGCATGGCATAAAGCACACAAAGGTTCCGTCTTCTTACTCAATCACTTTATATCCTTTGCTCCACCAAATGAGTTTCCCCTGATGGTATCTTTGCTCCAAATATGGGTGCTCCAAATAAGGGATTAACCGACCCATCCACCACCTTTTAAGCTCTTTTCCGCAGGTCTCAGATCATTCCTAGCATGGACCTGCAATGCATTTTCTCGATATTAGCAGACTTAGAAATAATAAGGTTTAATCTTATTAAGATTAACCTCATTCTTAAACTCTACTCCCTGTAGATCAGTTAGTAGGGCTATAGACCTATTCTTCCCTAACCTGACAATCTTGTAGGGCCCATCCCATTTAGGTTCCAATTTCCCTGGGAACAGCTCCCTACGTGCATCATAATAGAGGACTAATTGGCCTTTTTTAAAGCTATATTTCTTTGCTTTCAGGTCATGCAACTGTTTCATGCGACGTTTAGCCACCTCTTGATGTAACAGGCTTTGCAACTTAATTTCGTCTAGGTATGCTAAGGTCGTAAATCGCTCTAATAGGGTATCCTCATTACCCAAATAATGGTTTATTGCGAATCTAATGGTCGGCAACTCAATTTCTAAGGGTAAAACGCACTCCTCACCATAAACTAGTTTAAACGGCGTGTGGCCAGTAGCTCGCTTAAACGTGGTATTATATGCCCATACTATCACATACAGCTTCTTATCCTAGTCGCGTTTCTTTTCAGATACGACTTTCGATAGGATACCCACAAGCTACTTGTTGGTACTTTCAACCTGCCCATTTGCCTACGGATTATAAGGAGTCATTTTATTGTGCTTTATTTGCCAAGCCTCAGTCAAGCTTTTGATAACCTTGTTCAGGAAATGGGTTCCACGGTCCGACACCAATTCTTTCGGCAGACCAAAACGGCATATTATCTGCTCTAAAAGGAAACTAGTAGTTTCTTTAGCATCATCTTTCCTTGTTGCACGTGCTTCTGACCACTTTGTGAAGTAGTCAGTTGCTACAATAATATACCTCTTTTGCGCAATCGACGACGGAGTAATAGGACCCACAAAGTCTATTCCCCACTTCTCAAATGGCAGTATTGCCATAATAGCGGTGAGTGGTCTTTTCCTATTCTCTCGACTATTATGTCATTGACAAATATCACATCTCTTAACATACGCGAACGCATCCTGAAAGATGGCAGGCCACCAGTAACCTGCTCTTAAAGCCTTTTGTGCTGTAAGCCGTCTAGCAAAATGACCTCCGCAACCGGAATCATGGCACTCTTCCAAAATGAATGGCACCTCGTCAGGCATCACACATCGGCGATAGATGTCATCGACCCCTTGCCGATATAATGTACCTGCGATCAAGGCAAACTTTAATACCTGCTGCTTAATTTTCCTTCTCACAGCTTTAGATAGTTCGGATCCAGCCTCTCCTATTGATAAATAATGCGTTATTGCAGCATACAGGAGGGAATAGACACCATATCTATCTTAAATAATGACTCCATGTCACTACCTTCAGTCACAAATTATTTCGGCTCCCCAAAGTCCACAAGACATTCCACAATACCCTGTAACCTTGGTGGCTTACTCCTGATCTCATAATCAAACTCTTGCAAAGTGATTAGCCACTTCGCTAGACGATCAGGCGGCTGCACAACTTTCTCATAGAGAATATAATGCCTGAATTTCTTAGTCCCAAAGACCATCGCAAGACACAATTTCTCCATGTAGGTATAGTTGATCTCTGATACCCCCAGCTTCCGACTAGCAAAAGCAATCGGGTGATACCACTTATCTTCCCAAATTTGGGCTAAACAGCAGCTAATACTATGCATGGTGGCTGCTGAAAATATATAGAACACCTCACCTCTTTTAGGTGCTTTTAAAATGGAAGCTTTTACTAGTTCCTGCTTCACATCCTTGAAAGCTACCTTACAAGGGTCACCCCATACAAACAAACAGCTAAAGGACAATAGATTTGTAAGCAGCAACGTTCTTTCTACCAAGGCGTTTATGAATCTATGGTAATAACCAACCGAAGACAGAAAGCTATGAACTTCTTTCGGAGTGCATGGTGGACCCATGGCAACTATGACTTTGACCTTCTCGAGATCTGTCGCAATTCCTACCGAACTAACCACATGGCCCAGTAAGAACCCATAAGGTACACCAAAAACACACTTCCGTGGATTTAGAGCGATGCAAAATTGTCTGCAGCACTCAAAGCATTTTCTTAAAATGATCAACTGCATTTCTCTCACGGTGACGGCCCCTAAGTCATCACTAAACACCTTCAACTCTTTAGGGGATATGTCACCAAATGTCTTATCTGCTGTTCATTGCCACGAACCAGGCGCATTGCACAAACCAAAGGCCATCACATGGCATGCAAAAGTACCAAAGACAGTAATAAAAGTTGTTTTCAACTTGTCCTCTTCTGCGATTGCCATTTGGTTATATCCTGCAAAGAAATCCATAAACGAATATATCTCCCTACCCGCTAATTGATCCAAAATCTGGTCAATGAAAGGCAACGGGTAGTAATCCTTAACTGTCTGCTTATTCAGCTCTCTAAAATCCACACATAATTGGATTTGATTATTTTTCTTCTTTCTGATCACAACTGGTGAACACCATTCCATGTGTTGCACAGGAAAGATCAAACCCGCTTTTCTAAGCTTCTGTAACTCTTCAAACAGCCCATCCCTTAGTTCGAAAGGCATACGCCTTACTTTCTATCACACAGGACGACTGCCTTCTTTCACAGGAATAGTATGAACAGCCAGGCTGGGAGGAATGCCTCTCAGCTCATCATAACTCTAAGCAAAGATATCGCGGAATTCTTGAATTAGGGACACATAGTCCTCCCTTTCTGCTGAACTGAGCATAGAACCTAATTTAATTGGCCACGAATCATTTGGCGTGCCAAGGTCTAGCTCGATAACATCTGCATCTCTTATACGATCTTGGGCCTCTATCGGCTCGTTCAAAGTGATCTGATAGATGTCTTCCGTGGTGGATCCCTCTTTGGACTCATCAATTGATGATGTCTCACTAGTGGATAAATCCTCTAATGTCTCCAATTCTGTGGAAGATAGAGGAGCTCTCTCACTATGCGGGGACTCAGGATAGGCATCAATCACCACGCGCTGAGCACCTCTGCCGAATATCAATCGACCGGCGGGTATATCCACTTGGCAGTCCACTTGCAAGATCCAAGGTCATCCAAGTAATACTTGGTAACTTGAACGCCCTACAAAACGAATCACCCTAAAGTCCAACAGGCATTCTACATTTGCAACTATGACATGAACCTTAGTAATGCAGCCTTTTGGTTGTCTCAAACTATCATCCGCCATTCTAAGAATTGTGGAGATATCTTTCTGGATCGCAAGACCCAACCTTTCCATTAGTTTAGAACTCATAATGTTAACAGATGATTGCGTGTCGACAATGGCATAATCTACTAATATCCCATCGACATAGGCTGCAACCCTTGGGCAATGCTTCTCAGCATGCTTAAACCAGTCATCACCAACTCGCGCAATACCCAAAGGTTCTACGATATACCCAGTACGCAGGATCTTTCTAAATTCCTTACGTACTCCTAGGGAAAGCTTAATAAGGTGTAAAAGGTTCACATCTGGCTTGACTTCGCAAAGCAAGCTCGCCAAATCGAATTCATGATAGTTCAGTAGAGTTTGCTTTTCACGCCAAACCATCCGCTCTTTAGGTCACTGAACCGACTTTATTGCCTCTTTTTTAACTTTCACCTTCTTTCTCAGTGGTTTCTTATCCTTCTTAACATCGGCTTTACTCTCCACGAGCTTCAAAGGTCCCCCTTCCATGGCAGGATCCAGAACTTGTATTCCTTTATCGCCCTATTTAGGGTTTCCGTCGACAGGCTTATCCTTGTCGGCCTCTCTACCCTTTTGACCTCTTGTAAGGACAGCTCGCAAATTAGAGGTTTCAGTGTCATTAACGCGCACAGCCTCAATCAAACTAACCCCACTACCACTAGGCAGCTCCTCTACTGTAGTCTTTGGTCGTTGGAATATTTGTTTAGGCCCGTCTTCTCTCTGGGAATCATTTCCTTGTGCACAATGATTAACAGGCCCTGGTTGCCAATTACCTCGCTGGAGGGAACTAATGTTACTCCAGCAAGTGGCTGCTAAATGGACGGATTTTCCACAAATGTCGCACTTGACATTTGGGCAATTTCTTGGATAATGTTACGCACCATACCATTTGCAGCTAAACCTCGAAGGTGCACCCTCATCTGGGTATCTACTTCCTATCAAATTTTGTTGTTTTTTAAGGAAGTTGACATCAACGGCTATTTGTCGATACTACTCCGTAATCATGTCGATATAATGCTTCATCATGTCCTTAACCTCGCCAAGAACATTGGAAGCACTCGACTCGTAGCCTTCATCATTATCCTGTCGTTCCATCAGCTTAACAATCCGATTAGGCACTGATTGTTGAACCACAGGCATGGTATTAGGATTAACTGCCTAGCCTCCACCATTTGGAGCCCTTTGACTGCTCATAGGCATCGACATACTAGGGGGAGCTGGTAATAAAGGCACATTCTGCATCATGTTCCCTCTCCCATTAGGATTGGCCATCGCTATCCCTTGGCTACTACTGCCATTGGCCGTCGCCATATTATTTCCTAATGCTAGACCCGTATTCGAATTGCCTCGAGAGGCATAGGCTACTTGTATTCAGGATTCACTTCTTGTGCTCGTGTAATGGCAGTATCTATATCCCCCAAAGGGACACTACTCAACTGCAATTGGATATTAAAGTCCAAGCCATGCAGAAAATATAGCAATTGGCCAGCTGCGGGGATAGGAATAGAGGTGTCCAACTTACGGAAAACCTCGTTTAGTTTCTTCGCATAAGCACGAATATCCTCGTGTGCTTCTTGGCGGGTCACGTTGAGTACACGCAACCAATATTGCCCACCCCTTTTAGGGGCAAACTCCCTTCGAAAAGCTCCATAAAATAAATCAATATTCAATATGGTTTCGGCTTCTAAGCCATGATAGCATATGGCAGCTCTTCCTTTGAGAGTCATGTTGAAGAACATCATTAAATGTCCTTCTTCTTGGATGCGACAGTTAAATATCAGCTTTTGAAACTCCCTAATGTGGAGTTTCGCATCTTCCTCAACTAGCCCATTAAAAATGGATAGCGGGTAACCTAGAGCTGGCAAATCTGTCGTTCCTGCAGGAATTGCAATAGGCTGCGCCATGACGGAAATTGGATTTGCACTAGGAATAGGGGACGGTGGGGTTGCATCTCCCGCACTTGATGTAGACTGGCTTATGGGAGAAAGGGGAGCACTAGAGCTTCCACCTTCTCCTAACTTACTGCTTGTGGCACCAAGACCACTAGATCCACTCGCTGGTAAGGGTTCAGTACCGCTACGCTTAGGGGAATATCTCCTAAAAATTTCAGCAAGTCGCCTAGCTCTTTCGTCTCTCTCTTGCTTTTGGATTTCTGCTAGACAATGCTTATCGATGAATAACGGGTCAAACTTGGTATCCTTTGGCATAAACTGCTAACTGGTCCCTAGACAACCAGGATTTGAGGACCGCCACTTCTAAGCGGCTCCCGGCAGATGCACCACTGATGGGACCTAAAATGGGTCGGCAATGGCTCATGCACTAGCCGGACCTCTATCATGCGCTCAACAACCCCACGGCCTCGCGGCCAGGAGCGTGGATGACACATACATCATCCTCCTAAACATCTTGCGTTTGTATCATGTCTCGTAGTCCAACTCTAACCCAATTAACACTCCTCAGAGGAAGTCCCAGTACATTGCCAAATAGCACGAAGTACAAACATAGGAGGTCCTCCCACGGCTGACTGCCGCTACCTCATTGCGACTCTCCTACACCTTGGGGATTGGCCCCTCGATGCGTTGCTTAACATATATAACACAATATCGCACACATTTCCACTCAAGGTACCAATTGATCGTATCCAGGAATGTACCATACCTCACTTTCTTTCCCCTTAGACCCAACGCTTAGCCTACAGCTTGGCCAACCTTACTCACTCAATGTTGGTCACGATCTTCTAGAAAGCAATTGCCATGCATCCAACACGTATTGTCTGATACCTTTTATCATTCATACTTCATGCAAATTGTGAATGTCCATGTGCTCAAACAATTAAGAAAATCAGCATTGGTGCACATGTGAAAAACATTTCTTTCAATGATTTTGACTATTGCTCGTATGCAGCGTTGCATGAACCTAGCACCGAGAAACCCTCGTGCTACTAGGTCCTTAATTTTTTAAATATCGGCCAACCTAAATGGTATGCATAAGAAAACCAGCAAGCTTTTCATCATTTCATTCAGCATTTAAACACCTTTTTATACACTCTATCCCCTCACCCGTTTAAGTTGTGCATGGTGCATAGGTTTAGGGTTCATTTTCCACATTTTTATTGTATAAAAAGCCATTAAAACTCACTAGAACATAAAGGTAGGGCTGAACTGAGGCTAGACCTCATACTTCAGGCCGAATCTTATTTTTGCCTAATTTTCGGCACTCAAAATCTATTTTTTCCCTATTTTTCTCCATTTTCTCTATTTTTCTTGTATTTTTTGGAATATTAAATGACTGAAAATTCAAAATGAGTTGTGGGATGTGGCCCTTAGGTTCATTTGCAGTAAAGTCACAAATTTAATTGGTGTGTCTTACTATATTTTCCATTTATATCTACACCCAATTTCCCTATATTTCACGTATTTTACGGGTTTTACACTATTAATTTCATCCACAACACTTATGATTTTCTGATTTTTTTATTTCAAATAGTTGGAAGATATTGTAAACAACATCATAATGCATAATCATCCCATGGGAACAAATACTCATGAAGCAAATTGCATAAAACATCAATCTCCTTTGTAAAAATAAGATTACCGTTCTTTGCGAGTTGCGGGTTTTTATTTGCCATATCTCTGGACTGATTTCGAGCCACCATTAATGCTCATGACAGTCCACAATCAGCAATCTTCATTCCTCTTGCACCACGGAGCAATCCGGTCTTCATTGGACAAGCCTCCACCATCCATTCTTCTTCTTCTTCTTCACCACATGAATCTGCCTTTAGCGGAGAGAGAGGGAGGAGAGAGAAAGACTGAAATCAAAATTCTTCATAGAGACCACCATTTTTTGGGCAAGAGGCGGCGATAAGATCAGCAGGGAGAAGGTAGACAAGGCCAATGATCATTTGCATGGGTTGTGTGTAGCAGGCAAGTTGCCTCTCCATCCTCCATGGCGCATTTTTCGGCGCCTGTTGATGGCGCCTTCTTCTCCTTCATGCCACGATTTTTTCCTCTTCTATTTGCATGCCTTTTGGTTGGGGGGTTAAAATTCCCCCAAAGGGCACCCCCCCTTTGGTCCATGTTGTGGCCACCCTTTTAAATCTTGACCATTTCTTGGCCATTTCCCCGTCCAGACTCGGAATTGAGCTCTGAAAAATCCTGGGCATCCGGCTTGGCATCCCGCATTGGCCGGTAATTCGTGTCAACCCGCACGACTATCTAAAAATTTATGAAAAATCAACAAGTGTCGCTCGGGCGCCTTTAAAGCACTTTGACGCTTAAAATCGTCCTAGATCGAGCCGTTGCCTTCGACGTTGAATATTTTTCCCTTGATATTCGTAATTTTTAGCTATTTTTAAGCACTTCTCAGCACCAAAATTCCGCTCTCAAATAAAGGATGGAGTCCACCCACCAATGAACCCATTGACGCCTCTCCTAATAGCGGTGAAACCTCAGACACATCCGTATGCTCTGAAAAACCAAACCAGTCGTTACCATCAATGGCTGCTTGCAACACTGAATCCACCGACAATGAAACTTGCATTGACCAATCAAGAGTGGACATAATGCCGTCATAACAGGGTGACAAGCCTATACCAGTCACATCCCAAGGAGAACCATGACGCAATAACAAAGCCTCAGTGGACACATGGAGACTCCAAGAGCATGAGAAATCCTAGCATTGGCCAAACTTGCGCATCTAGGCTAGAGCCCCCAGCTACACTAAAACCCGGGCAAACCCCTAGAACCTTGCATGAGATAGCAACCGAGCAAGCCCTCGTTGAACATAGAAGTGTCACCGAATGCTTAACTGAGTTGGATGCTAAGCTCAAAGTGTTTGCACGTGTCTATGTCCTAGCAGACATGCCCGCATTCCCTAAAGAGGAGCTCAAAGAATACTTGTCATTTCCTTTATCTTGGGAAGAGCAAGAACATCTCGACGAGCACTACAACAGGCTCTTGTATGAACGCATGCGACTCATCTCTGGCAAGGAAGCCGATGAACTGCGCTTAACTGTCACATTCAAAGATGCGCTCTACCAACCAAATCTCTTAGAGTTAGAGCAATTAAAGTGACTAACAAAGCCGAAGTCAATTTGAACAGTGTTGGTGTGAGAACCGCGTTGCAATGGCTGAACTAGGAGCCCAGATCATGATAGTCTTAGAGAAGCAATTGGCCAAATGGCGGTCTCTGAGAGATCCAACCTATGTGGCACCAACTTCCCTTCGAGCTGACTGCCATTCGGGGTACGGACTTAGCTGAACCTAGCCAAGAGAACTCGTTGTTTGATAAGGTTCTCACTGAAGAGGAGTTACATGTCGCCAGTAGACTCGAACAAAGTTCCATGCTACTCGATGTTGCAAACGATCTATCGGTATTGAGTAAGCTGCCACGTGTACTGGATGCGTGTGCCACACTCCAGTACAATCCGGGGTTCTATAGTTGGTTTTTATCCTCATGAAGCGACATGGATCCATGGATATGTACAAACAATAACTTTTGTGACCCTATATAGACACTATCAAAACACACAAGCAATAATAGTCAAGCGCAGACAAAAGAGTTGGGGCCAACGGGCTAGGCTCATCTGGTCCCCCTCTCACCGCATATTTCAAAGTGGCATGACCATTTCCACCTCCGAGTAAAGGGCATGCACCCCGCATTGCCACCATGGGAAGCCTTGACCAACATCTCTAATGATGTAGGCACGGTGCAGTTCCTTTCTATACACCTTCCCCTTTCCGGTTTATCCTTCCGAGGATGAGCCCTACCCAAATCCATGACCACCAGCTGATGTAACTCGGCATGAGCCAAGATCTGCTAATGGCGGGAGGCTAAGTCAACATCATCACGGGGGCCATCCCTCTACAACGAGCACAGCATGTCCCACCCCTCCTCTTCTAGTCATACGCGTTTGATAACCCACACTATAATCCCTCCCATGCGAACGGTCTTATTCCGTATCAAGGCCTAACCCATGGTTTGCATCTTACAGGTCCCCCTACAAGAAAAACATGGAGAACCTAGGGCAACTGGGTTGCAGAGACGCTCTCCGCGGATGATGGGAACATACAGCATACGCCCCTCCGCCGGTGCGTTACGTGCCCACTCTCAAAAGGTATGCAAAGAAACGAGGTCCTAAGCGACACCACCCCGAATGAAGACCGAAGAATCCCCGGGCCAGGAAAGTTGAAGCTCAAAGAAGCACACAAGATGTAGCAACACTAGTTGCATAAACCCCCAACATACGCTCAGGCACCAGGTGCTCAAGGGCAGAAAGGGCAACTCGGGACAGGGAAGAATTTAATGAATTGCTCGAAGGCATTTTGAAAACAGTGGCGACTCAAGACTACACCATTCATGTCCTGGCTGACATGTTCCCTGTCCAACCAGCTCATGGGAGCCCCACACCAGCAAATCCCCAATCGCCTAACCACCCAGACTCGCCCCGCCTAGTGCAAATCAACTAAGCCCCTATGATATATAAGCAGCTTGACACGTCATCATGCCATAACTTTTTGTATTTTGATGAGTAAAGGGGCGAGCTCCCCACTTGTACACACTTTCTTTACCTATCGTTAATGTATGCCACGTCTTTAACAAGCAATGGAATAGGCATCGCAATGAACATCATAGCAATTCGAAAATTATGTCTTAACATGATTACATCTGTTCGATATACTTAATGCGAGCAAGCATATACTCTCATGAAGTGACAAGTGGATGCAGGATGACACAAGTCTTCGTGCAAACGTGTTCAACGCCCAGGTCACCGCAAGACCACCAACCGTACAAAGAACCGCACCAGGCCACGCTGCTGAATGCGAAAAATCACCCTTGCAAGTGCCCACACCTCACTAACCAAAGCATAGTCATGGGCTACACTCTCTTCTTGGTTCAAGCTCTACAGTGAGCTCACGACGGGTGTCACCTCAATTGCACCAATATCGCAACAAGGCTCCTCTAACAACGAGGCTAGGGCACAATCATCAATGTCATGTCAATTTCTTGAGCCTTCAAAGCTTGACATTTCCCAACCCATTGAAAGGCTCATAGCCTCAACATATTGCAATGGTTGTACTTAGGCAAAAAAAAAACAAAAAACAAAAAAAAAAACTGCACCTAGGGGTCCTTGAATTAGGTGCGTCCAATGACCTTGGTCAGCTAGCTCCGTCCCTAATCCCCTAGCCCCCTAGCATCCCCCACAATAATTCAGGGCACATCAAGGGCAGGACAGACCTAAGTAAGCTTGTCTCACCTATAGTTAGACCTGTCACCCTGACCCATTCTCACAATTCCCTCTTGCACTCTACCTTAATACCATTGCAATCAATTGTGGTAAGCACTGCACGAATGGCCATGACCAGTACATTGTCCTCATCACACAGGCCCAATGCATACCAGCTATCGAGAGTGCAATATCTCTGTGTCCTATTCTGTTACGGCATGTAATCACTATGCACAGGATGTCGCATACACCTTCATGTGTACTTCTTCCCACCATGGACGATTTTGCTTCATCCACATGTCGTTATGACAAACCCGCCCACAGTCTTCTACCTACATAATATCTAAGTATGCACGAGTACTCAGATCATATCTGCACCGAAGTAGGTATACAGTTTGGGTCCTCAAGTGCAGGACAATACTCTCAGCTTACTTAGAGTTCGATCTATCTCCCAAACTAATTGAATTATGTCTTGTGCACAATAAAGAAGACTAGCACTGCCCCTAGGGAGAAATCACCTATGAGAGATTTTCAATTGCAGGTATTAAAGACTCCAACGAGAATGTCGTTCCATCTTTATCAACACTCAACTCTACATTCCTCTCTGTATCGCCCTGTAAACTTACCATTGTACTCCATCAGGGCAAACCCCCAAAGAACAGCCCTACCCCCAACTCCCATCGCCCTACCACCACCACTTAACCCACCAACGTGCCCTCAATGGTCTTCCTCCCCACCTCTACCAACACTCCGCCATGGCAACCACAAACGCCTTTGCCACCCACGTCTTCGTATATGCTAACACCTGCTACCTACGACATTGAGTGCCATGGGATTGGCACTCGTCTAGGAGGGGGGTAATGTTAACCCCAACACAAAGAAAGAAAAAGGAAATTAAAAAGATGCATGGAAAAGGTGGAAAAAAAGAAGCCCGACAGAAGAAAGAAGAGAAGAAAAGGCCAAAAGCACAGGGGCAACCTTAAAAAGCCCAAGGCAAATGCAAAAGGGGAAAGGTGCATTTCAAAATACAAAGGTGCACCCTGAAATCTTATAAAAGAGTACCAGGCGGTGGAAAATCTGGAAAGCTAAAACAGAAGATAAGACAAAGGCCAAGGCAAAGAGAAACGGAAGACAAAGGCGCACAAGGAAAAGCGCAAGTCAAAACTTTTGTAAAAGAGCGCAAGCGCATAATGGTTTAATTCAAGGAGCATCGGGCTCTCACCCGTGCAATTTGTAAATGTAGATGGGTGGTGGAAAGGAAGCTAGGAAGATAGAGGGACATTGGGAAAAGGGCCTAGGCCACGGCCAGCCATGTAAAAAAGGGAAAAAGGGGATGACCGCCTAAAAGGGATTTAGGGTTTTGTATATAAAGTTGAAAAGTGAATGAGAAGCTCATTCTTGTGTGTGGCAAAAGGTGGCTCTCCTCTTCTTCTTCTTCTCCTTCTTGTTCTTGCTTGCTTGAGATTATGCTTGAGAGAGGAAGTGTGAGAGTGTGAGGGAGTGAGAGTGTGAGGGTGAGGGACCGTGGGGTAGAGAAGCACTCCATCTTCTCTTCTCTTCTCTTCTCTTCTCTTCTCTTCTCTTCTCTTCTCTTCTCTTCTCTTGCTCGTGGTGGTGGAGCTTGGAGCATGGAGCTTGAGGATGGAGCTTGCTTAAAGCTTACAATTGGATCGTGGAGCTATCGGAGTGCGCGGGAGAGGAAGTAACTCGAACGGCATGGAGGCAAGCTCACTACACCCATAGATATGGATGGCGCGTCGACTATGTGAGAGGTAGCCATTAGTACTCGGCTTGGAACGCTTGAAACAATAAGTGGTCCGTGGGTCTTGGCGGTTGAGCAAAGGCTCCCACAGGGTGACATCTAGTTGAAAAGCAAAGAAAATAAGGAAGGTTGGAGCGAAAATAAAAGTAAGCGACAAAAAAGGATTAAGTGTCGCCTTGCGAGGGCTTGGTAGATTCTTGGGTACCAAGATAGGACATGAGGCCGATGCCCTATTCTCCTTGGATCACTACGCTCAGGTCCCTCCTTTTTACATGCTCGAGTATGGAAAATAAAAGCCCAAAAGGGAAATGTGTTAAAAGAAACTATTTCTTGATCTAGCTATAGGAGTCCTTGCCTCATAGGAACTCCTGGGTGAGTTGTCCTCAATTAGGTAGGTAGTTCAGACCACCACTTAGGATGACCTCTCTAATAGTTCTTTTTAGCTTCGCTGTGTTGGAGCACTCGATTAGTGACTATTTTCGGCTTTCTATTGGATTATGCTATGCCTACTCGTGGATTGCCTTGGTTTTGTCAAGGGGTAGAGTGAAAGTTGTGATGTGTTTTGTTGAGTATTTTTTGTGCTAGCTTGATGCTCTTTGTGGTTGTGTTGATGTGCATATCTATTCATGGGTTTCGACGGGCTGAGTCGCCCTATTCTGTGGTCACCAATGAGAGCTGCATTTTAGGAGCTCACTTTAAGCTGATCTAGAAGCAGTTCGAGCTCGTTTTAAAGCGAAAACATGACCGGGACGAGTCAACAAGCCAATTTTCATGAAAATTCAAATGGTGGCGGATGGCTAAGTTGGAGTTTTCCTAGATGCATTTCGGCATTAAGAATTCAACGCAAGTCTTGGTTTGTCAATCGGAGGTCGTTTGACCCCCCATTTAATCCCCACAAGGCTCGACATTATAAAGCAGGTACTAGATCGAAAAGCCGTAAAGTACGTGGGAGAGGCCAACTTGATGGAGTTCGACGCCACGAAGCCTCCTTTCCAGTCGGTTTGCAAATCGGAGTTTGTTTGCCCCCTCAAAACGGATATATTCACTTGCGGGACAGTGTGAACACAAAAAGATGAATCGGTTATTTTAATCTTTTGAACGTTAGGCTTAATAAAAGCCTTAAAACTAGTACAAAAATTGTCGAACAGAGGAAAGTGTCAATGCGCCTCCTCATGTATGCTCTATGCCTCTCCAACTCAAACACCTTTGGAGAGAGGGGGGAGATCCTCGATTAAGGCAGAGAAAGGAACAAGATGGCTGTAAGCTTGCCCGTTTTAATGGAGGATTTAAAAATCTCTTTTTTTAGCCTCTCTCTCTCCTCCCTCTCTCTCCCCTTTATGGATTGTTCATGCGCATTACCTTGAAGGAAGAATCGGGAAGGAGATTGAAGCAAATGATGATGGAGATTAATGGAAATGCTGAAGCTTGATGTGCAGCATGGAATTGAGAGCAATGAAGGCTCCGTCCGCTGGTCACGTAGTCATTTAATGTGTCTCAGGTTTCGTAAAAGCATGGTATGACTATTTTTTATAAAGAAAATGAAGTTTTTGGATATTTTATGATAGAAATGATATTTTCATGTGATAAAAATTTATTTGTGCTGATTGTATCATGTTTAAATGTTGTCTATCAAAAAATTCTGATTTCATAATGATTTACATGCACTATTTAAATTTCACAAATCCAAAATGCGATTTTTAAGGGTAAAATGAAAATTTTGTCCTTTCGGGTGGGTTAAATGTGTTTTTATAAGAAAAAATCAAAAATTAAATTAAATTTTAGTACGTTGAAATGATTGGTATATGAAAAATTTAAAAAAATAGTGATTATTGATAAATAAATGTAAAAAATAAAAAATAAAAAATACACTTCATAATTTTTTAAAAAAAAATATAATGAGTATTTGTGAATATATGATAGTGACAGAGTATGAGATTTAGCTTCAGTTTGCCCTATCTCTTTGTCAAAGTTTATGATTTATTACTTTTTATGCATCAAAACATGACAAAATGAACCCCTACACCTATGTAACGGAAGCATAAGTGTTATCTCCGTGTTATCCTTACATCGTTGTAACGAGTTAGTTAATGAGCATTGGAAAGCCTGGTTGTGCACGACATGTTTCTGATTAAAAATTATGTTTGAGCACATTAGGATCATCCATTTTTTCATGTGCATATCATCCATGGTATCGAAATATGAAAAACTAGATGCATAGCACCTATTTTTCATTATGATGACCTACGCTTGAGTGGGAAGACGACCTAAGCTATAGACTAGTCGATTGTTTTTGGAAATTGTTTGGTAAGGACACATGGTATCTCCTGGAATAGGTTCAAAATGAAAGAGTGGAGCTTGTCTCGTGTTTACTTTATGTTGAAGTGACGCATCTTAGGGCCAATCCCCGAGGTGTAGGAGAGTCGCAGTGGAGTTGCGGCAGTCAGCCACCAAGAGGTGCTTCCTTATGATTGTGCTATGAGGTATTATGCCTATATGTTATGGGATCTCCCTCTGAGGAGAAGGGATAATGAACATTGGACTATGATCTAATACAAACGCAGAATCAACATTAGCATTTAGTGTAGAGTGAATCTCAGATGCTCCTAGCCCACAAGGCCGTGTGGTGGGGCTTGTCTGTTGTGTGCATGAGTTTCGGCTAGTGCCATAGCCAATGCCAGCCCATTTTAGATCTCATCATAAAGGTCATAGATACATTTTCAGATATGCAAAATCCTTTTAGCAATGCCTACAATGTCTCCGCTCTTAATGAATCAAAGCGGTCTCCTCATAGTAAACAAGACATTGCTTGATGCATCCATAATAGAAGGAGTGAATTGCCGCCTATGGCATAGAAATTGATGAAGTAGCCAATGGCTTGATTTAATTATGTACCCAACCACCATTAATCCTTCTCAAGGGTCCATGATAACATAGTGATTTGCTTGTTCAAAACCAATCAAAAGATTGGTCCATTCAATATTCCTTGTAACTCTAAGATCACTTCCTACAAATAAAGATGTAACTTTTTCCGCATAACCAAAGCCCCAAAAATGTCGATCAATTTCACCAAGAACATTTTCATTTTTGTCTTTCAAAGTGAAAGTTCAATTCCAAAAACCAGGATTCTCCACAATTGCAAACTACCCACATAAGTGATCAATATACAATGGCATTGATTTGTTCAATGATAGTCATATTTGTCATCATTTCATGCAATATAAATGTCTCTTCAAAATTCTTAAAGTGTTCATTTGCTTGTATCTCAATAGTACAAAGACCAAAATTTTCTCACTAAGGTCATCCAAGAACCCCATAACTTCATAAAGAACATATAACATTCCTTAGATTCTTGAGCCTTCAAAAAATATTTTGTTTTGTTTGGACATACATACTTTGTTGCAATGCAATGTGACCGAGCGACAATATGCTCTTGAAGGTGAACTTCATACTCAATCAAACATGATTTGAGAATAAATGTAAATTTGGGTCCTTGCAATGCAATCAAACAAGCGATGCTCCACACAAAAAAATTGATGCGCTAAAAAATTAGTGCTTGACCTAACTATATGTATTCGTGGATCATGCAAGATGCAAATACAATTCCTTAATTAAATTAAATCCTTTTTCTCTCCTCTCATCAGTCAGTAAGATAAAATATTGTACTCCACTCCTCCCTCCCAAAATCTCACAATCTCTCAAGAAAATAATGGTCCTCCAGATGTTGACCACAAAAATGACCCATCTCACAACTAGCGGTGTCCTTCACGACCCTTAAACTCACGCAACCACCTTTTTCACTCATCTAGAGATTCCTATTTGAGTGATGAATATTCCAACACTCTTGCATGCAAGAACAGTTCATGCACAATGAAAGATGCACTCTCAAGTGTGCATGCAACTAAGATTTAATGCATATAGGTGCAACAGACATCATGTCTTGCTAGTACTCAACAATGGTGCAAATAGTGTATCAACCCAATCCATGGCATAAAATTAATTGATAAGAGTAAGAGACAACCCCCAAGTGCAATGTAATTGACAAGTGTAACATGAAGTGCTCATGAACCCAAATTTTCTATTATGTGCAAAAGTCTAGGGAAGAAAATATACATGTTTCAATATGTTTGGCAATTTCCAATAAACTCTAGCTCCAACATGTCCAGAAAATTCCAATCTTGACCAAAGATATTAAGTTTCCAAGCTAAAAAATCCAAACTAAAATGACAAAAACAATTACTGAGCTAAACAAACACAAAAAATTCAACTACAAAACAACAAATCAAACAATCGCACAAAAGGCTAAGCTACAAAAATCCTATCAAACTAAAGTTTTACTAGGGATTTTTAGTTTTTGCAAAAACGCTTGACTTATTTAGCTCCCTCCATAGTGTGCAAGAATTTATACATAACAATTTCTTTAATAAAACAATGCAACCTTTATGAGCCAATAAAAAATAATGTCCAATGATCTATCCACAATCCTCCCAATCTCAAAACCCAAGAAAATCAATGCCACATTTCTCTCAAATAACTCCTTTATAGGTTACCAAAAATCATCCATGAAATTCTCATCAAAATCACCCAAGTTTTTCGATCTAAAACTTTTGAGACAAACCTCACCACCCAAGGAAAGTGCACCATCCTCCAAAGTCTTCAAATCCCACCCATCCACCCTAGAAGCAAATATGTTACTTCTAGAGTTTCTAAACAAAGTTTTGACCCCTTCTTTGTTGCCAAACTCAAACTTATCTAGAAATTTATCTACGCAATCATGAAACTTCTTCAAAAGATACTGTACAAGGATACCCCAATCAAAATCATCACAACTATCATCAAAAACTCTAAAACTTAAAGAAACTGAAAATTTATTAGATGAAGTTTTCTCTTCTTCACTATCGCCTAATCAACCATATAATTATCCGCACAACTATCAAGAAGCATGAGGTCAGGTCTACTCATAACCACATCATCAACTTCATAAACAGAAGCCTCTCGGGCTATTCAAACCATCATCAACCAACTCACAAGACTCATCAGAGTCATCAACAACAACACCATCACCAAAAGAGTCAGAACCCATTACCTCAAAACTCTCTTGATCAACACCTACATCCAAAAACTAGCTACCATACTCAATAACCAAATCAATATCATCCTGCAACAATTTTAAATCCTTAACTTCAACATTATATCTTTCAATTTCTAAGCCCTCTCCCTCATGGTCTTCTTAAAGACTTAAAAAATCCTCCTCAATTTTCTCTTCATCTCTCAAACACTCAGATATATCTAGGCACTTACTACTCTCAAGACAAATAAACTCACTCTTTAAATTGTCATTGTTCTCTTCAACACTCTTAAGACTATCACTCCTTTCCTCATCAGAAATATCAAAACTTTCTCGACTCTCATCCTCTCTCAAAGAGCATGAAATATATGGGCTCTTTAAACAATCTGGTCTCTCCCTATCTTCCCTAAGACCCAGCTCCATCTCTAGCTTATCTCTATCTATCAAGAACTCACCTTCATGGCCCTCAAGCTTCAAAGTATTGTTAGTCATTCCCTTCTCATCAGCTAATTTACTAATCACTTGACTAGAATTATCTGTGGTCAATGGATAAAAACTCACACTTCTCGATTCTTCACTCAAATCATGTTATGTCAAATAAGTATTTTTTCCCTCGACCACCCTAGAAATTTTCTCCTCACAGATTTCAATCAATTCCTCACAAGTCAACTCATTTATCCTAAACAGAGAATATAGTATACCTCTCTCAAGATAGGTATAACTAACTCTCTTCTCCTCAAAGACTTTTCTCTCAACTCGCATTGAACTCAACCACTCTTGTGGTTCTTCAAACCCCAAGTTTAATCCCAAATCTTTTTTTTTCTTAGTCTTCCTCTCTTGATATTCTTTTATCTTCACTACCTCCTCAAAAGTTTTATGGTTCTTAGCAAATACAATATCTTCAACATACCTAAAGCTATCTCACCTTCTAGCAATGTCAAACTCCATCATTCCCACAATCTTTCAAACTCCTTACTAAAGTCCTCAACACACTAATCCTTTTCTTGAACACAAGTTTCTATTCTTGTCTAAATCTCACTCTGACTTTCTCTTTTTTATACCTAGATAGAAAACCAGTCCTGATAGTCTCATAGTCCACCAACTTCTTTTGTGAAGGTCTTTTCAATTTCAGGCTTCTCTCAAAGTCAACCAACCAATTTCCTACTTCTCTATGTAATTGATACCTAAAATATCTAGAGTTTATCCTCACGGTCCATCACTCTTTAGATCAAACAACATAGCTCAATTTTTCCTTAAAAACTTTTGAGATCCTTGGTCTAATTACCATAGAACTTAGGAAAAGCATCAGCCATCTCAACCAATCAACCATAACAAGAAATCAAAACTAAGTCACACTCAAATCAAACAGCCAAAATAAAGTCAACTTCAGCAGTCCTCAATGGGGGCACCAAAAAAGAGATGTTTAGCAAGCGGTGATTGAAGACAAGTCTCTCTCACAACCCAAAAATGAGATGATAAGGAGTGCTCGTTAGGGAATTGAATTTATGGAAGGACAAGTCAAAATGAAAATTTTAAATGTTTCACAAACACAACACAACAAACACTCGAACCCAAATAACCAAATATACCTCTTGTAGCCTCAAGTACTCAAAAAATCAAACACGAAGTAGAGCTATTGACAAACACCAAAATATTAAACTTGAGTATGAAAGAAAACACAATTACTTCATACCTCTTTGGGGTTTGATATACAAAAATTCGACACTTCAGCATCCAAATTTTTGCAAGGTTCCACCAACACACGAATAACCATACATTTGCATGGGACCCTCCTCTCTCTTCTCTCAAGACAAATTTGATCATGAAGGGAAGGCCAAGGTCCCTTAGTCTTCTAATCACCCCTTTATATAGTTTTTCTCCTCACATAATACATGTTTTTTGGATTTGAAAGATTTAGGCTTTTTCATCGTTAGGATTTTACTATAAAGCTTAAAACACTTGAGAAGTCTTGAAAGCCTTAAGACTTTAAGCTTTTTAATAAAGCTTTTCGTTCATTTCTCACCACCTTTCGCCTCATTTCTCTGATGTGGCCATCAACGCTTCATTCATGGAATGTCTCAATAGTTTTCAAACCACAATAAGGACCTTGATTTTGTATCAAGTGTTCTTTTACCTTCTCCTTTTTTGAGCTGCACTTGCTTGTTTTTCTTCAATGATGTGATCCAATTGCTCTCCTTGATAACAATAGATGGAATGGTCTTATCTACATAAAATATCTAGCTTCACTGAAGACTCCAGTAGTTTATATTTTTCTTCACGAATCGCTAATGAGTGCTCAATCAAACTCTCAAAGCATTTTTGGCTTTTCGTTCCATTCTTACAAGTCCTATCTGCCTCTTGCCCAAGTAAAGGTCATAGATATGTTTATAGATATGCCAACTCCTTTTGGCAAAGCCCACAATGTCTCCATCTATCTCAACATAAATGGTGCTATTAAATGAACCAAGGCGGTCTCCTCACAATATATAGGACATTGCCCTGATGCATCCATAATAAAAGCAATGAATGACCGCCTTCCATGTAGAAATTGATGCAGTAGCCGATGGCCTGATTCAATTATATACCCAACCACCATTCATCCTTCTTGAGGGTCCATGATAACATAGCAATTTTCTTGTTCAAAACCAATGAAAAGATTGGCCCATTCAATATTCCGTGTACTCTAAGATCACTTCCTGCAAATAAAGGTGTAACTTTTGCCTCGTAACCAAAGCCCCAAAAATGTCGATCAATTTCACCAAGAACTTTTCCATTTATGTCTTTCAAAGTGAAAGTTCAATTCCAAAAACTAGGATTCTCCATAACCGCAAACTGCCCATAAGTGATCCATATGCAATGGCATTGATGTGTTCAATGATAGTCAAATTTGTCATCATTCATGCAATCTAAACATCTCTCTAAAATTCTTGAAGTGTTCATTTTCTTGTATGTCAATAGCATAGAGACCAAAATGTTCCCAATGAGATAATCTAGGAACCCCATAACTTCACTAAGGAACATATGACATTTTCCTTAGATTCTTAAGTCTTCAAGAAATATTTTGTTTTATTCGGACATATATACTTTGTCGCAATGCAATGTGTCCTAGCAAGAATATTCTATTGAAGATGAAATTCATACTCAATCAAACATGATTTGAGAAGAAATGTAAATTTGGATCCATGTGATGAAATCAAACAAGTGATACTCCACAAAAAAATTTAAATGCACTAAAAATTTAGTGTCTAGTCTAACTATATATGCATGTGTGTCATGCAAGATGTAAATACAATTCCTTAATTAAATTCAATTCTCTCTCCTCTCACCACTCAACAAGACAAAATATTGTACTCCACTCCTCCCTCCCAAAATCTCACAATCTCTCAAGAAAATAATGATCCTCAAGATGTTGACCATAAAAACAACCCATCTCACAATTGACGGCATCCTTCATGACTCTCAAACTCACCCAACCACCTTTCCACTCATCCAGAGATTCCTATTTGAGTGATGAATATCCCAACACTAGTGCATGCAAGAAACAGTGCATGCACAATGAAAGGTGCTCTCTCAAGTATATGCAACTAAGATTTACTGCATATAGCTGCAGCGGGCATCATGCCATACTAGTGCTCAACGATGGTACAAATCATGTATCAATCCAATCCATGGTATGAAATTAATTGATAAGATCGAGAGACGACTCCCAAGTGCAATGTATCGAAGTGTAACATGAAGTGCTCATAAATTTAAATTTTTTGTGATGTGCAAAAGTTTAGGAAAAAAAATAAACACGTTCCAAGATGTTTGACAACTTCCAACAAAACTCTAGCTCCAACTTGTCTAGAAAACTCTAATCTTGACCAAAGCTATCAAGTTTTCACACTCAAAAATCCAAACTAAAATGACAAACAATTCTTGAACTAAACAAACACAAAAAATTCAACTACGAAACAACAAATCAAACAATTACACAAATGACTAAGCTATAAAAATCCTACCAAACTAAAGTTTTACTAGGGATTTTCAGTTTTTGTAAAAACACTTAACAGTGTTTATATCGATTGTAGTCCAACAATTCTCTTCTTAACTCCACAGGGAAAGTACCCAAACATACATGTGATCAACACCTTGATTCATATACATAAAGAGCTCCCTCCCTGTTGAGAAACACAGATCTAGAGCTAATTAGCTATGGTGGACGCAAATCAAGCACACGATACATTATCAGAATGAGAGATTGTAACTCAAGTGAATTAGGTTCCAAGATAGATTAGCTTGGACTCATAAAGACACTCTTGAGTAACTCAAACTGATAGTTCCATTGCAATGAAATGAGTGTCAAGTACATGCTTATATAGCTTTTGGATAGTACCACTCTTTCTCACTATGCTTATGGGATTCATGGCATCTTTTCCTAGAGCTTCTAGAGCATACATCTTTTCTCATATCTTCCATACAAAGCCTCTTTTAGGCATACATCTAGCCTCTACGGGTGTACATACAAGCATCATTTGCTATTCTCAACACCCCCCCTCAAATGATGAGTCTCTACCCTTGCTGGCTTTTGCCCCCCTTGCATGTAAACATGGACCAGGAGACTAGCTCTTTGGTAGCCTAGTCAAGTTAAGGCTTGAAACTTTACATCTTGGTACGTGTTTTTACATCCACTATGGGAATAAGGATCCACTAAGGAAATTTCTTTGTCAACAACAGCGAAAAATATATTCCTTTGGCTTCTTTTGGTGATGTACTCAATCTTCTTGGTCTTCTTTTCTGGCTAATGTCGGATGGTATTTTGAATCCATATTATTTCTAGCTTCTCAGGACTGATTTCAAGTGGCTACAATTTCTTAACAGATGCTTTGGTAAGGAGATGGATGGACTTATTGTTGTGTAACAATTTCTATAAAGTAGTCAGTACTCTGCCTCATCCTGAGATGGTCTGCTTTTCTAAAGGTTTCCCGTCCAATGCAGAGAAAATGTCCTTCCTGGTGACAATACCAACAACTTGATTATTTCCATTTACAATGGGAATCCGGTTGACTTTGTTTTTCAACATCAACACTGCAGCATCTGACACAGCTTTATCAGCTGACAATGTGATAGGAGGGGAGGTCATCACTTCTTTAACCCTTGATTTTAGCCCATTTGTGGCTTTGCTTTTGTCCTTTTTAGAAAGCACTCCGATGCACTTCAATTGTTCATTAATGACAGGTAGACCATATATTTGATTGAAGTGGTGATCAATCTCTTCAAGCAGTTGATGAGTTTTCGCTGTATATACAATTGTTGACATCATGTCTGCCAGCAGTTGATGAGGTTTCGTTGTATATACAGTTGTTGATATCACGTCTACCAAAAGTGTAGATGGCTGAGCCTCTTCTTTGAAAAGGACAAACTCGTAGTACTTGGAGAGGTCCTCAAAGTTCAAGATGGAGAAATTCTCAAGTCATTCGTCAAAAGGGATCGCGGGCGTCCCTGGGCGAAATCTAAAAACAGACAAGCTATCATCGGAGGATTCGATGTTTCCCTTATCCCATTGATGCAATGTGGATATAGGGCTTTGATGCCAGTTACTACCTTTACCGTCGATGACAATGCAAGCCGGATTAGGGCCTGATACTACGCCAGTTGGGTGAATCGACTATTGCACACTGCAATCACGATCAGGCGAAAGAGTGCATGGATTCTCTGCCACCAAGCAATCGAGACGATGCAGTTGGATTGACTAGAGTGCCATAATGTGAGTTTACTAAGAGGATGCGAGGCGCTCGGAGGAGCAGGCTGAGGAGGAATACCAAGACTTCTCAGAAGGAGGAGGAGGAAAATGACAGTATTTAAAAAGAAAGATTATAGAACAGCTATAGAGTATTATTCTGAAGCTATTAGACAAGATGAAACAAATGCAACTTATTACAATAATCGAGCTGCTGCTGCATATTTAGCATTGTCAAGTTTCCTTTTAGCAAAGGCTACCTACAGCAAGGCACTTAAATTCGACAAGAAGAATGTGAAAGCCTATTTTAAGAAGAGACACTGCACGGGAATTCCTTCGCTACCACAAGGAGGCTGATGAAGATTTCAAACAAGCACTTATTCTGGAGCCCACTAGCTACCTAACTTAGCCATGGTTCTGATACCATGTTCAGAAACACGGATCTAGAGCTAGTTAGCTATGGTGGACACAAATCAAACACACGATACATTATCAGAATGAGACATTGTAACTCAAGTAAATTAGGTTCCAAGATAGATTAGCTTGGACTCATAAAGACAGTCTTGAGTAACTCAAGCTGATAGTTCCATTGCAATGAAATGAGTGTCAAGTGCATGCTTATATAGCTTTTGGATAGTACCACCCTTCCTCATTGTACTTATGGGATTCAGGGCATCTCTCCCTAGAGCTTCTAGAGCATACATATTTTCTCATATCTTCCATACAAAGCCTTTTATGGGAGGCAGCCTCTTTTAGGTATACATCTAGCCTCTATGGGCGTACATACAAGCATCATTTGATATTCTCAACACTCCCAACAGTAGAATGTTGTGCCTCCTACGACTCTCCTACACCCCGAGGATTGGTCCCAAGATGCACCATCTTACACATAGAACATGAACATAACAATCCTCCCATAATATGATCATAACGATCCACGAGATTGCATATATTCCTCACTTGATTGATTTTTCCAAAAATATTACACTAACCTACAGCAATGAAAAATCTTACAGTCTCAATGTTAGTCGTCACCTAAACATACAATTGTAATTTTATATTTTGATACCATGTTTAGAATGCACATGTAAAATGTATTGTATTTCGTACTCAAACAACTTAACTAAAAATCAACCAATGTAAAGTGCACAAATAATCTTTTCTTGATTTATTTATAATCATGGTGCACTGTGTTGCTAAGGAATAGCACCAGACTAACCCATGCTACTGAACCTCTTAAAATTTATATAAACTACGTCCTATATATTAAGATATACAAAGAAATCAACAACTTAATCAAATATACTTTCATTTTAAAGCCACACCCCTTGCAAATGTAGAGAGATTTCATGATAATTTTTCATAGAAACGAGCCCTAAAACACGCACTTTAATACATAAATAAAAAAATTTGAGACAAACCCTCATAATTCACCTTCATTATATATTCACAAATATTTTTCCAATTTTTTATAATTTTTTTAAAAATTTCTTTTTTATTCTTTTAACTATTTTTCATGATTTTTTTCATTTATTTTAACATAACTTATTGATTTTTTCCGAGTTTTTTGATTTATTATCTTAAGAGAAGTATGATTCATCAATATATTGATTTTTATGCCATATGAATATTTTTTAAACTCCTAAAATCCAAAAACGATTCCATTTTTCATTAAATCTCGTGTTTTGAATTTTGTGATTTTATTATTTTTAATCTACGAGATAAAAAATGAACAAATTTTTGATATTTTGAACATTAGCAAACATGTTTCAATCATTTACAACCATTTTTTTATCATATGCACTAAGGATTCATCATAAAAATTAAATAATGATCACTTACTTGAAAATCCGCATATGTATATCTCATAATTCGAGGAAATGGAGCCACTGATGTAATTTTCCAATTGTTGACACTTCCAAATCACTCATTCTACATCCCATTATGCTTTTGAACCACCATCCATGAACAACCCTCCCTCTCTCTCTCTCTCTCTCTCATGAACAACCATATGAACAAGGAACAAGGAGGAGAGAGAAAGATTGATGTTCTATCTTCTTGAATAGTACGTCATTTCTCGCATAGATTGATGTGATTGATTTGGCAAAAATTTGAAGCATTCAAGGCCCAAGAGCAAAAAGAGAATGATCACTAGTAGCTGAAAGTTACCATTTTTGGGAGATGATGGAGGCACCGAAAAAAATGCACCCCTCCCCTCCCCCCTATGTCATTTGATTTCTTGCTTTTACCTCTTCCTAATCAAGCTCAACTTACAACTTATCTAGTTCATTTTTACCTTTTCACACTTAAGCAAAAGGATTCCGACGTGATTGAGGGGGCAAACGATCTCAAAATTACGATCCGACTGAACGGGCAACTTTCTAGCATCGAAATCTTTCACCTTGGCCTTCGTCACATGTTTTTCAGCTTTCAGATCTAGTAGTTGCTTTATAATGCCAAATCTTACGGCCATTAAATGGAGATTCAAATAGACTCCAATTGACGGACACTTGCATTGGATTCTTAATGTCAAAATACATCTAGAAAAACTCTAGCTTCTTGATCTGCAACTGTTTTTTTTACACCAAAAATGCCTCTTTTACAGGTCCCAAAGTCTTTTTGCACTTACATCCCAGCTTTAAAATCCGCTCTCATATTCTCCTTACCTCCTTTTTCTTTTCCCTCTTATCCCCTCCTCTCCACCTCTTCCTCCCTCTCTGCCTTCTACTTCCTCCCCTACCTCTCCCTCTTCATCTCTTCCTCTCTCTCCTACTCCCTTTCTCACCCTTCCTATCGTATCTCCCCCAAACCAATCCCCAACTCCCAAATCTCGACTCCCTCCCCCCACCCCCCATGAAGCTCCCTTCCCCCCCTTTCTTTCCCACTCCATGCACACTCCCTCTTGTTGAGATGGCAAGCTCAACAAGTGTGGATATTGATGATGGACCGCCTAGTTAGATGGGTCTGTAGATCTACATTTAACAACGCGGTGGTGATTATAATCCTTACATGGCCACTAGCTTATTATATTTGGTTAGTTACACCTATGTACAACTGACATAGTTATAGCACTAATTGATTAGAATAGTCAGTTATACACTGTTTAACCTAGTAAATCACTTTTCTTTATGTTTATATTATCTATACTTTGTATACATTGTATTATATGAGAAGGGAAGAAGAAAACCCAACAAGAAAATGTTTTGGCCTCCATCTCTCGTCTTGTGTTCTTAAGTGAGCTTCTTTTTGCATGTATTATGTGTGTCTGACATAGTAGTCTAAGCAAGTCTTCCACTATGTGATTGTTGACATGGTACTAAAGCAGTGCCATTGAGAGAGGCTAGTTTTAAAGATTGAAGTGAAGGAGGAGTAAGGATTCAAGAAACTAACAAGTCGATAAGAAGCTCTCCCGTTATTTCACTCTTTCCATTGGATAATACTTGTGGAGACATAGGAAGTAGAGCAAAGCCAAAATCTCAAATTGTTGTGAGATTTGGTATAAAAGCATCATTGTGTATATTTTGCAAATCAACCCTTTAAGGCATGTCCACTGTTTTTGGCCATTTAAGGATATTTTGGATCCCATTTTAACTCCACAAGGTTGTGAACAATAGTTTCGGGACATTATAATTTCGACTATATCAGCCGTTCTCAAGTGCACATGTTACAGATTCTAAATTTGTAAATTTTAATGTATTTGTTAAGAAGAAAACACAAGGTTTATCTACAAGCAAGTTGTAGATTATATGTATTGTTAAGTGGTTAGTGAAAAAATTGCTTGATTTATTACGATATATATATACTATGGAAGATTGAAAAACAATTGCTTACTATTTGCTACTCAATTTTGTCATAATAGATTTAAAAAGCGAAAACCCTATTATTGAGAATCTACACAAGACTAGTTACACATCATGAAAGTTTCGTATAATGAACATCTTTATTGGAAAAGGTCTCTACAATTTTGTTTTAGGTGAAAAAAAAAAACCAGAGCTTAGTGATCCCACAACTGCAAAAGAATTAAAAGCATGGAATACAAAAGATTGAAAAACAATATACTAGTTGTCTGTAGTCATTGATAACACTATGCTGGGACATCTCAGAAATACAGAGATTTCGCAAGTAGCTTGGATAACCTTTGACAATATATTTTCAATAGATATGAAGGCATTGAAGATTTAGCAAGCAAGAGTTGAATAATTTGAAGACATGAAAGATTTCTATAAATGAATATATTTTAAAGGTGAGGAGAAGTAGAGAGAGATGGAGAGAGAATCTTTGCAGCTATTAATATAATGCTAGATGATGATGATTTGGTTTCATCTACTTTGAGTAGCCTTAATAATAAAAAGACCTAGGAAAATTTTGTTACTTCTATATATATACAGAAGCCATTTCGACGTTTTGATGAGTTTGTCACTCTCATGATCATCGAAGAGATCAAGGTGTAGGGTGAATCATTTAAAAGTATTGAACAAGTCCAAGAATTTTACTCAAGTTCAGATAAGGGATGTGACATATTCTCTCCAATATGCCATGGTATGGGTTATACTAGTGGTAATCACTAAAACAAGTTAAATCAATCGTTTAGTTACATACAGGTTTCTAGAAGCCATGCTAATTCTACAGGTAGGGAGAGCTTTAGAGAAAGATATGGATGGTAGAATATAGGTTCTAGAAATTCTAGTATTTTTTTTATTAATATGGAAGAATATATCATATTTTAGCCCATTGTTATGATAAGAAGGCTAAAATTTGCAGTAGTAAGCTACACCAAGGAAACTATGTATTGACTTTAAGAAAAAACAATTATAAAAATGAGCATTTATTTTTCATGCAACATATCATAAATGCTATTACAAAAAAGAGAACATGTGATGATGTACAATAGTGATGACCAACCATAATAGTATCGGGTATCTTCTTTAGTGGTTTATATTTATATTTTTGTGTTTTTAGTAGGTCATTGAACAAGGCTCTACTCCCTCACTAGAGGTGTCATCATGTTTTGCTAAAGATATTGGCGCTATATCCCACTTTGTGGAAACAAGATTACCCTTCTTGAAAGCTATAATGACCTTCATGTTAGTTAAGATATATGCACTGAATGTCATAGTCAACGCTGCAGTTGGCCTATTGTTTGAAAGTTCTATCCAATATGGTTTTATTCCCAACTCCCTTTGCATTTGGCAATACATAAAAAATCATGGGAAGGCTTTCAATCTTAATGCTTAGCATTAATTTGCACTTTCCTAGCAGGGTGTATGAGTTATCCCCGTATGGGTTTATTTTTACCACATCATTGACTTCACATAGACAATGTAAAAATAAGTAGGAGAATATTAAAAAAATCTTCATGAAAGAGCACCAAAAGGGGGCATTTTTATGGGGACATGAAATTTTGAGATGCTCTAGTCTTGTTGATAACATTTAAGTAAGATATTAATCAAATATGCAAGGTTCTTTGGCACATGTGATGCACATGGTAGTTATTTCATGGTAATAGGCCAAGAACCCCAAGGATGCAATGGGTGTCAAAGGCAAAAGTTCTGATAAGTTATGACAATTGGGCTTTGGGGGTCTGTTGGTGTCAGTTTTGACCCTAGGATAGCTATTTGGCCAATAAGTGTTTTCTATAATTAGTGTTAAATCATGTTATTTACCACCCTATCCAAGAAGGAAGGCTGGTTTTAGGAAACTTCGAGGGTTGAACCATCAAGATGGGAGCATTTGCAAAATGTTCAAGTTTCTAAATGTCACCTTCAAGGTGTTTGGGTTCCATGGAGGTTTCTCTATGTATGACTTCATGTCTCCAGATGTTGTCCCTGGTAGAGGACGAGGACATGGTTGTAGAGAATATGGCAGTGAAACTAGGAGTTAAAACCCTATAAAAAGATGAAGGTTTCCATTGGTCTGTATCATTGGCACCTTTTGGCGCCATAATCATCCCAAATGTGTGTATGCACATCACATACTACTTGAAGGAGGAAAAAGTGAAAGTGGTGTCTGTACCAATACTTGGCATGTATGTCCTAAATATTGGGCTTCCTTGCCAGCTCAATATGGCTACCATCGATCGCTTTGCATATGTTAGAAAAGATAGTCATTTCATGGAAGTCCGCAATTATGTTTCTAAGACGCTCACTAGATGATGAAACAGAGATGAAGCTAGAGTATAGCTTCATAGCAAGGATATTTATAACCACATGAGTAGCAAGGGTATTCATAACCACATGTTGAAAGTTGGTAATTATGGTCCTAAGATGCTCACTAGATGAAAAAAAGATGAAGCTAGAGCATAGCTTCATAGCAAGGATTTTCATAACCACGCAGTAGTATTCTCATACACTAGACTCGCCAATCCCAAAGGTGTCGACTATGTGGTATGTGGAATCGTTAATGAGAAATACGTAGAAGTGTGCAACTCAATGATCTTTTGGGCTCAAAGGGGGGAACACACCTTGTTGCAATCACCTTTTGCATATTAGAAGGGCACCACTAATCAAAGAAGATACTGAAATGATGCATATGGCATCCTAAAACACCTATGAAATAGCTCGTCACATATATCAATCTCATGAAGCCAAATATTTTGCTGCACCTCCGTCCAAAAAGTGTGTCGTTTGGGGAATATCCCCTACTCTCGAAAACATTTCCATGCATTGGACATAGCTTGCAGAATGCATGGAGGAAGAATAGATAGAGGAAGGTCCCCAACAAAAGTGCCATGGAAGAAGCACTATCTACCTCGAGAATCTGCAACATCATGATTGGCCGCCATGGTTCCTCTTTGCGATCCATAGACAAAGAATTTTAGATGGAGAAAGAGATACATAGAGAGATTAACTGGTAAGATTTGTGAGAGAGACAACGAGAACTTTCATAGGGGAACAAATGTGATTTAGACATTTGAGATAATGAAAACAGAAATTCATGAGGTAGTTTATAATACGAAAATAGATTTAGAAAATGGACACACATTGTATAGGGATAGGCTGAGCTAATGGATGGAGGAGAGTTGTAATGTGAGGGTATGGCACTCTGTGTGTGTGTGTGTGTGTGTGTGTGTGTGTGTGTGTGTGTGTGTGTGTGTGTGTGTGTTGTGTGTGTGTGTGTGTGTGTGTGTGTGTGTGTGTGTGTGTGTGTGTGTGTGTGTGTGTGAGCATATACTATGGGCAACCTTATCAAAGGCAAGATGTATGTGTGTTTACACATACATACATACATACATACATGTGTGTGTGTGTGTGTGTGTGTGTGTGTGTGTGTGTGTGTGTGTGTGTGTGTGTGTGTGTGTGTGTGTGATCACTAAAAAGTAGGCCTTAGTCACCTTGGATAGGTCATGATCATCATAGGGCAAGTCATGGCCATCATAAAGTATGTAGGAACTCAAAAGGAAAGCCTTAGGCTCTCTATGTATCTAATCCTGCCCTAGATGATAGATAAGATCTCTAGGGACTCCAATGGTTGAGATTTTGCATTTAAGATGAGTGCTTTTATATTCATTTGTGGGTAGTTAGAGTCAAGTGGTCACTCAAGCCAATTCTCTATCCATTAGCCGTGGTCACACACAATCACCTTATCCACTCACAACGCCACTTCCATAGCTTGTTCTCAAGCTCTCAAGTGGATAGAAAATAGAGCATACCCAATTCTATACAAGTAACCAATACATCAGACTCTACAACCTAGCCCATGTAAGATCACGACATTGATTTTTAAAGGGTTTTTAATTTTTTTTCTTTCAATAGAAGCCTAAGCTAATCCATTATACTTTGCTCTATATTTAACCTCTAAACCAATTCATCACCAATTCAAATTCTTACCTAGTTGTATGTGTTTTAGAATAAGTAAAGCAGAGGAGCAAGAGATCAATTCCTCATCATTCCATCCATCTTAAGCACAATTATCCCTCCTATTCCACTAAATAATAAGAGTGTGAGACCTTTTGTGATTCAAGTTTGTTCTTTTCCCTAGCAACAATACCAAAATGTTAGATATAAGAGAGCTCAACAATTGGACACAGATTGAACTCATTCTTTTAAGAGCTTGACTCACCAATGGCTCAACTACCTCTTACCTAGTTGTCTTGTACTCTACCATTGAACTATCTAAGCTTCATCTCTCATTCCCCATGTGCTAATGCATTGAGATCCAAGAGGATGTACTAGAGTTAACTACTTACCTTCTCTCTCATTGTAATCCAAAATGCATGAGTGGTTTGATGGTGGTATCACGATCCAAATGATGCATTTCAAGTTGCTAGCTCACTTCCTTCCAATTTGCACCATTGTTTCTCCAATGCCAAAAGAAAAGGATATAGAAGATGAACAAGAAGAAGATTGAGAAGAGTTTTTCCCAATTAGCCCCTCACTCCCTTATAATCTCTCCCTCACTCAACTTCTTACTCTCTAAAGATATGGAATCAAGAGGAGAAGAAGAGAGAGAATCAAATAGTGAAGATCAAGCTTTATCCTCTTACTAGTATCTCACTCGATCGCACTCACTCGTTGCCCCTCACTCTCAAGCAATGGAAGAAATAAGTAAGTAGACAAGAACATGGAGAAGTGATCAAAAAAATGTTACACATAAGAATAAGCTCGCCATTCACTTTTACGTTATATACATTAGGGTTACTAGAGCAAATAGAGATATCTGCAACCTCCATATTCATTGGAGACCTAATGTAACCCCTATTGGTATTACAAAATACCATGGGAGAGAGCCAAGCTCTCACATGGGAGAGAGCCAAGCTCTCACATGGGAGAGAGCCAAGCTCTCACTAAATTTGAAAATATTCTAATGTAACCCCTATTAGTATTATAAAATACCATGGGAGTGAGCCAAGCTCTCACTACATTTTTGCAACAATATACTCTCTTTACCCATTAGTGATGAATAGGAAATTTTAAAAATACACATTACATATGAGCGGTGCCTGAAATAATAAATTGAGTTATTCAAATGCTATGTAGTTTTGAAAAATGTGTTTTTCCCACTTTTGATAAGTTATATTGCTCTTCAAATCCATCTTTCACTTGCCTTGAAAAGCTAGTCTCCTTTAAGAGCTAACATGCCAACATTCTCTCAAATAATCAAATAAATTTCATTTTCCTCAAAAATCTTGTCTTCTCTATGGATTAACATTCCAACATCCTCTCAAACAATCAATCGAATCCCAACCGTGTCTACTAACCATGTCTACTGGTGTAACATTTGCCAATATACAAACACCTTTGGTACTTAGATCAACTACCAATGTGGAAAATTCTTTTAAGTCTAGAGTTGCATAGTCACTATTAAAAGAAGGAAACTTGCAACTGTAAGTAGCTCTTAGTTTTGCCATTATGGAAGAGGAGTTGAATATATGTGGCCTGCCCACAACTATATCACTAGTATCAAAAGAGTTCCAAAACCAATGCAAGGTTCCCCCCATGACAATAAAGATGGAGTGCTTTTTAGTAATATCCAAGATCCTGGTTTTCTCCCTTTGACCTACTACTTGCATGACCCACCTCAGTAGCACTTCAAAAAAGAGTATTACTATAGAGACTTACAACTTGACAAGAATATCTTATACATGTCATTGAGACTACCATCTCAAATCTCATTAAACCCAAATAATATATATTTTCAATTATTTTTCAATGTATCATGATGTCTTACTTGATGAGGGCGTATTGCTTTTGGTTGTCTATACACCCATGAATATTTCTTACGTGTTTTTTCTATCCATTGTCCATGCTTGTCCTTTGTATAATAAACACATATAGCTTGACAAAATCTTGAGGATGCCATCAACTTGCAAATTCCATTAGAATAATTTAGCAACAAGATACTTCTAATGATTGGGAAGAAGAAGGCAAGGAGTAAATTGTAAGTAAGGGTGGAATGGTGATTATGGATCATCAATTGAGAATGGTGCCTTTAATGCTATGGCTATGGCTGTGGAAGGAATGAGATAGTGGAACGATCTAACGGGTGAATTAGTGAAATGGAGAGAAAGAATGCCAAAAGAAACTGCAAAAGAAACGCACAAGAAAAGCTATTCTTCAATCATACACACTATGAAATTAGTTTTTTAAGGAAAAGGGGGCATGTTGGGAGAGGAGAGGAATTTTAATTTTCTTCCTTCACATTTGGATGCCATGTCCAAAGGGTATATGGTTGTCATAGAGAGAGTATGTGTTGGATATCTTGAAGAAAAATGGTATGGCTAATTAGAAGCCTATTTCTATACCTTTGGATGTTAATGCTAAGCTTAGTACACATGAGGGTGACTTGATTGAGGATGTCACTATGTATTAGAAGATTGTGCTATGTCAAGGCAATATGGGAGCCATGTTATTAGAGGTAAAAGTTGGGGGCCAAGGGGGAGATATAGTCGAGTAAGAGAATAGGTCTACTTGTTGTGGGCCAAAGGGAAAAAAGGGAGTGCATAAAAGGTGTGCACTACTCTCTCTCCTATTGATCCACCTCAAATCTCTTATCATTAGGAGTATTAACTCTTAAGGTAAAGGGCCCTTTTTTAGTCCATGTTTTTCCTAATGGAGTGGTAGCATGTTCAATAAAAGATCTGCCGGTAAATTTATACTCTTAATAGTGAAATGGTTACTTCGAGCAACAAAAAGAAACCTGAGGTTGTTTAATTGAGTACAGAGGTTGAGTACAAAGATACTGATATGGTAGCATGTGAGGTGGCATGGCTACAAAAGCTATTAGTCAATTTAGATACGTAGGTAGATGGTCCAATTTTCACTCATTATAATAATATAAGCAACGTACAATTGGTTGGAAACCTTGTGTTTCATGCTAAGACAAAACACATTAAGGTACTTATAGATGAGATTGACTTGGTGTGTATATCAACACATATGATTAGGTAGCTACCATTTTCATGAAGGCATTAAGTGCAAAGAAGCTTCAAAAATTTCAAGGCTTACTTGGAGTTGTAGAGATATAGTTGAGCTTGAAGGAAAGTGTTGAGATGAAAAACTCGATATATTTGTACATTGATGATGGATCCACATGTCTACACCTAGAACGTTAGTGGTCATTATGATCCTCACATGGCCATTGACTCATCACTTATTGTATTTAGTTAGTTACTTACCTGTAATTGACGTAATTATAATGCTAATCGATTAGTATAGACATTTATACACTATTTGACTTAGTAGACCACTTTTCTTTATATTATATCATATCTATACTTTATGCATATTGTATCGTGTGAAATAAGAAAATGAAAAACTAGCAAAAAATTATTTTTTGGTTTCCATCTCTCTTTTCAAATTCTTAAGTGAGGTTCTCCTTGCATATATTATTTGTGCTCGACACAATAGTTTCCAGCAAGTTCCCCCCATCGTGCAATTTGTGACACATAAGATTATATGCTAGAGAGAGTGGTAGAAAAGGAGGCATATAGCTTCCTTGATGGATTTTCTAGATATAATCAAGTGTAAGTTTATCCAAATGATAGGCACAATATGGTATTTATCATTAACTAAGGAATGTTTATAAAAATGCTTCAATCTCAATTACGATAGCCCACCTTCTTGTGTGAGATGAGTCCTTTGCAAAGAATTGTGACAAATATCAATGCATAAAAATGTCAATTAAAAAATGTAAGATGGATTTGATATCGAGTATAGATCATCAAAACCTTTTAGAATCAAGGAATCGAATTCATTGGACCTATTAGTCTAGCAACCACTATTCACAATACAAAGGATATAATCCTAGTTAGCAAATTATCTAATGAAGTGGAATGAGGTGAGGATAACTTAACGGAATGATAGTACTAGGACAATGACTAAGTTCTTGTAGAGAAGTGTTTTTTCTCACTTTGGCTATGTCATTGGAATAGCAAACAATCAAGGCATTCATTTCATTAATGAGATGATTGCACATAAGTTATCCACCTTCATGGTCATTCATACGAAGTTATCACCCTACTACCCTCGAGAGAATGATCTAGCTAAAGCAAGTAACAAAATTCTAATTAATGTCCTAACCAAAATAGGATCCCTAGGAGTAACTAGGATAACTAGCTTATGGTAGCTTTGTGGGGGTATTATACAGGCTACCAAAGCACAACTAGACAGACACCCTTCAAGTTGACATATGGAAGAGATGCAATTCTACTAAGTGAGTTTTTGTGTTCCTACTTTACGAATACCAATGCAAAAAATATTGGGAAGGTAAAGAAGCTTAGACCAAGGATATCATCAAGCTTGAGTGCTTATTTAAAATTTGACTCTTAGCTATACATTTACTTATTTGCAAAAATGTTCACAAGAAGGCATGGTTTGATAAGCAAATCAAATAAAGAGACTTAAAGAAAGGTGACGTACTGTTGCTCTACTCTATCAAAGGACATAAGCAAAAGTCTATATGTAAAGGTCTCAACATTTCACTTATACAAAATTAGTAGAATGAGTAATGTGGAGCTCAAAAACCTAAAATGTAAGAGCATTGGCTACTTTAGTGAGATCACAATTAGAAGTATTATCTACCTAGCCATTTGATTACAAACTACCTATGCTACTACCACCAATTTCTATTTATGGAGTGAGCATCATAGAATTTGGCCTTAAAGGGAAGGGACCAATATTACTAGCCTATTTTAAGGTCAAAGTTACTATGAAAAGAGAGCATACACTTCATATTGAGGTCCCATGCTATGTGAACCCAATGCTTCCATTTCAATTTCCCTTTGTTAAACCTAATCCACTTGTCCTCGTAGAAGTCAAGTAGCATACTTATTTTCGACAAAGTGTAAATTTATGAGGACTTTCGTTTCCAGTTTGGTGGAGCTTCTACCATGGAAGCGGTTGCATGTATGGTCAATGAGGGTTGTCTCTTGAGTCACTTGGGCTATGGGTGGATGGAGAAGGGTTGAAGGAGCATGCAAAGTAGGTCGAAGTGGAGCAGGAGGCCTTGGTACACCAATGGCCCTTGTGGAGGTGGTGTCTTAAAAAGAGTTGCATGCATTAATAATTGGAACGTATTCCCATATGACAAGATTTGTGGTGGGTATCGTTGAGAGTTTGGGACCACTTCATCTTGAAAAGGCAATTATGATACTTGGGAGTCCATTTGAGAGGTTTGTGAAAGCTGGTTCTTAGCTATGGAAGGTATCGCCCGTGGAATTGTAGCCTAGAATGCTGAGAATACATGCAGGCGAAGAAAAGAATTGTTTGTCCATTCTCCATGCAAAAATAAAAGCTATGGTGAGCAGTTGTTCAAGCTCAGCATTTATTGCATATGACATACTAGTTAGTCATTATATCTATGTTGTGTCTTAAAAACATAAACCATTGTCTTAATGGAGAAGAAACTTTGAACCATTATCTCCATGAAGATCCCTATGAGGTATAATCTGTTATGTCTATGAAATATAAACCGCAAACGATTGTCTATGAAGATCCCTGTGAAATAATAACCACTATCTATAGAAGGAGACAATATCATAGAAAGAGATTAATATAGATCCAACATTTTTATCCATTACTGAGTCGAGTTGCACAAAGACACGAAATCAGCATACTAGAAGATTAATATTTAATCCCAAACCCTTACAGTTTCATTATTGTATTCAGTTATACAAGGAGATCATTACTCTTATCATTAGGCATAATTAAACCAATACAACATCACACAACCACGCATGCCCACAATGATCACTCTCAAATTCAACAACCGTTGTAGATTCAACAACATGTCTATGAATTTTGAACCATGGACCATTACATCTATGATGATCCATACAAAAAACAAACCATAATCTCGATGAAGTATAAACCATTGGATCAATGGAGTACAAACCATAAAGCCTTCTCTATGAAAACCCCTCTCTAGTATAACCCATTATGTCCAAACCACAAACCTTCTACTACTACAAAGATCCTATGAAGTATGAACCATTATCAATACAAGGAGACAGTACCACAGGATCACAAATAAAGAGAAGACCAACAAACAATTCATTTGCAACCTCCATTCATTTGCAGGATGCCCAACAAAAAATTCTGCATGACCAGCAATGCTCGTACTGAAATGATTGAAGGATTATCTCTGTCATGCAACATCACGCACAGAAATACATTCTCTCCTCGTATTCACAAGAACACCCCCCATGGCTCAGCATTGTAGGGAGTGCTAAAAAGTCCAAAATAATGATACAATCATCACATTGTAGGATCACACACAAAGAGAAATTGAAGGAAAAAACCTACTGAAAGACAATGGAATTCCTAGCATGCAGAGGACACATCCCATTGAAATTATGAGTGCCAAAGAGAGTCGGAACATTGGCAGCAGCGAGCGTATGCAGTATCATCAGTTGAGGAGAGCCGCAGGTCTCCCCCTGCCTCAGCATCGAAGGGAATTTGATTGGAATTGGGAAGTCCAAAATAATGATACATTGTCATCACTATGCAAGATCACACATAAAGAAAAACAATTGAAAGACAATTGCAATTCTCAGCATGCAGAGCAAGACATCCCATACAAATTGTCAACAAACAGACTCTAAACATCAACAGCAATGCATGCAGACAGCATCAGCGGTCGAGCTGTGCCACAGCTCCTCTAACGGGAGTAATGCCAGCCAGAACGTGTGGGCTGAAGTGTCCATTCATTTTGAGGAAGCCCAACAAAGAATTCTGCGTGGCCAATACTGCCTGTAGCGAAATGATTGGAGGATCATCTCCTTCCACTCAGAAAAACCTCCATAGCCTTGCCTCGGAATCGCAGGGATTTCCAAAACAATGAAGCGCATATATTGAAGGCACGCACACAAAGAATAATTGACCTTATCGACACAGATGATGCAGAGAAGGGAATGTGCAGCACATGCATAACAGAGAGAATGCGTACCTGTGTGAAATGCTGTGATGCCGAAAGGAATTGTGGAGAAGCAGAGATGCCATAGCTACGTTGATGCCACAACACACAGGAAGAACGCTGCTGGGGAGCATCGTTGGAACCTCTGCAGGCTATTAGCATCGGCAAGAATCATTCGCTCTGTCAATCGCTCTGCTATTCGGAACCCAAGATTCGTTGCCGCTGTCATGGACGATAACAAATTTCCAAAACCACTTCTAGGGAGGCGTGAACTACTGGAGGAGGAGGGTGCATGTGGGCTCTCGACACATGGCAACTTCCACAGTGAAACCGCGAGAGTAAAACTCCGAGTTTCACCCATCAACCTACTTTCTTCCCATGGTGATGGGGGGAAGGAACGGTCTAGATGGTGGTAGACTTGCCACATGGTGAAAGGGTCTACGACAGTTCCCTTTTGGCAAGAAAAGTGATTCGTGTGCGAAGGGTATCATCAACAAGACTAAAGCTTGATCTAGACCACGGGTGACGGCCCTATTTGAGAAATCAAAAAGATCTATACTATTAGTTAACGAGAGGTGGGGAGCGGGTGCCACATGGCAGCCCCTTACCTCCCCCACATGAAAAAAAAGAGAACCGCCCGCAAAAATCGCGGTTGCCCCGGCGGGGCGAGTCTAGGCGCGAAGCGCCTAGTATTGCTTGAGCCACAGATTTGCCACAACCCGCATCTAGAGATTCGCAGTAGCATACTCTTACCACCATTACACCACTACATAGGACAAGGGAGAGAGAATCACACACTATTTGACTTATCAAGTTGAGAGAGAGAGAGAGAGAGAGAGAAGAAGAAGAAGAAGAAGAAGAATTGTGAGTGAGCATATGAGAGGATGGTTCATGCTCGTGGAGGAGGAGAAGAGAGATAAATAAAGTGATTGACTTTGGAGAAGAATCCACACCACATCTATATCAAGTGTACAAGGTATGTCTCAAAAACTATCTATTTGAGGGAGCCATGGAAGCTTGAAAGCAATAATTACCACCCTTGTTTGCATCTCCTCTCCATGTATTGGACCAACTTCTCTCTATCTAAAGCAAGCAACCACATGTTGCAATCATGAGCTTTCCCTTCAAAACTAGAAATTATTCCCATGGCAACAAGAAAGGAAGGAGTTCATTGTGCAGAGACTAATAAACAAAAGTAAAAGCGGTTTCTATCTTTTGTTCCTAAAAAACCCTAACACAACATGACTTCACCATGAGTAATTAATTTGATGCCAACTACCAACTAATGAGTTTGTGTATGACTAATGAGTGCCTATGTGCCCAATGAGACTACTTGAGTGATTCATGACCACCACTAGAATGAATGCATGAGTAATTGATGACCACAACTAGAATGAATGAATGATTACCCATTGCCATATTATCACTTAAGTGCCCATTGCCACATCACACATCATCTCTTGAATGATTGAATACCATGATTGTGTGATGGTTGATGACCATCACAAGGGATAACTGTGACCATAATTGACTTGTGGGTGCATCCTCTAACATGACCATGACTGCATCCCTTCATCCTCTAACTATAGTGCATGACTACCTAACTCATGAATGATGGTGACTACTTGATGTTGGGGGTAAAGGCGCTTGTGCCTAGCCATTCGTGTACTTGTTACATTGACAATACTCAAACCCTGTATTAGTTACCCGCACACTTGTACACTGCAGACAGTGGGTGCCCATCACTGTCACTTTATTCTTTATTCTTTTAGTGACATTTGAATAAAGGGAAGACCAACCACACATTGTGATTGTTGGAGTTCCCACATCTTGTGTCTCTCTCTCTTACTCTCGCTCCTTCCACCATAGCTCTTGCTTCTGGTCTATGCTTCCACTTACGTTGCAGAAAGTCTCACAACCAAAGACACACAAATGAGCATATGAGAGAGGTTTTCCAGACCATACCTCCTCTGCAACTTGATAGTCAAGAGCAGTACATAGGGACTAATTTATCAAGTGTACAACAATAGTAACTACCTTAGCCCAAAAATGCTGTGGTAAGCCTACTTGGCTAAGCATACTGTGAACTTAGTCCTTGAATTGTCATATTCATGCGCTCAGCCATACCATCCTAGGGTGGGGTGTATAGGGCAGTCAATTGATGCTTAATACCCCTCCCATCCCAAAATTGCTCAAAGGCTTTAGAGACATACTTACCCCCATTATCTGACCTTAGGAATTTCAGTCTATACCCAGGCTGGTTCTCAACCAAAGAAAGCAAATACTAAAATGTAGCCAATACTTCTGATTTCTACTTAATAGGATATGCCCAGACCTTTTGCATATAGTCATCAATGAAGGCAACTCAATACTTTGCGTCACCAAATGAGTTGCAAGGCATGGAACCACATACATTTGAATGAATGAGAGCCAATGGCTCGCCCATGCATGTCATACCAGACTTTTTATGCATATTACATGTCTGCCTGCCATATAAACAATTATCACAAGACTCAAAGTACTTATAGTCAAGGTGACAGAATATACTACAAATAGGTAAGCATGTTCATTCCTTTCAAGGACATATGCCCAAGGCGACGATGCCAAAGAGATACATGTGGAACTGCATCCATTGCCAAAACATGGTCAATTGACCCAAATACAAGCAAGGGGTAGAGAGTATTAGAATTAGCACCATGTGAAATGACAAGATTTCCATGGGTAATCATCCATGGGGAAACACTAAAAGAAACTACATAACTTGCATAATCCAAAGTGCTAGCAAAGATAAGGCTCTTCGTGAGAGCTGGTACATGATGTACATCATGAAGAGTAAACATGCAACCTGAAGAACCAAAGTGTTGGACGTCACCAATATCAACTATCTCTAGTGCCAGCTCATTACCCAAACGGACAAATCCTATCAAACTACGATAGGAGTGGAACCACTCTCTATGAGGGGTCACATGAAAGGAAGCTCGTAAATATATCAACCATAGCACTGAGTATACCTTGACAAAGTATTAGTCAGCTATGAAGTATCAACAAACAGAAGAGGCTACAAGTATGAAATCATCATCAGAATCAATCTACATGGCATTAATCTCTTCAATCCTAACACTTGACTTGCTAGGGACAATACTACGATTATCATTTTTATCATGTATTTTATCTTTGCTCTTTTCCTTGTGCTTGCCCTCGTGTATTTTATAAAACTTGGGCTGAATATGCTTTGCTTTTCCATAGTAATGACATGTCAAGGAGGACTTACTATCATGAGACGTACTACGAGTCTATCCATGTGACTGAGAATGAGACTGTTGAGAGTCTCTCCCACATCAATCATTACCATGCCTACCATTATTGCCTCTAACTATCAAAGATGTAGGAAGTATCAAATTTTTTTGTGTTAACCTCTTCATTCAAGAGTGCACCCTCTATACCCTATAAGTCTAGCCTATCAATAGTAGGCATGTTTACACACATAGCAATACAAAATGTATCCCATGATTCAGGCAGTGTAACCAAGAGGAACAAAGGGGGAAGATTGCCCTTGAATTCAATTCCATGCGAAGACAAGTGGCTAAGAATCGAATGAAACTTATTTAAGTGGGTTGACATGGAAGTGCCCCCCCTTCATAAGAAGGTCCATGAGTTGCTTCAGTCAATACATCTGAGAAGCGGGGCTCTGCTTGTCATAGACATTGTGAATCTTTTCCCATAAGTCCCATGTGGAGTACCCATCAGAGACAACATTATAGAACACCTACTTAGAGAGGGACAATATGATGGTGGACTTACATAGCTCATCTAATTCATTCGAATCCTCTACATGTGTAAATACTCCACTAACTTGAAAAGAATGGTTCTAACCCTTGAGGATGTTGAGATGTAGTGAGTAAATTCACCCATCTTATGTGTTCGACTCAGGATTCGAGAATAGCTACATGAATTAAGTGTCCTACCCAAGCCAAGGAGCTTACACCGAAAAGTCTTGATAAATGTTGATTGAGGCCAAACTCGGCATTTTTGAACCAAGAAAGGTTTGGTTTTCAATATGTTCAGGCTTGACACCCTCATGTTTCAAAGGCTTAACTTGCATTTTTCTCACTAAAACTTGCCAAATTTTGGCCTTCCAATAGTTGTAGTTGGTGCCAACCAACTTGTCAATATTAAAGATAGCACTATCATTGAAACCACTAGTCATATTGAGACCAAGTAAATGCATAGAAGGGCCAAAAAGGTTCTTGTAATAACCTACAAATCAGCCCCAAAACCACTGCCAGATCAAGTTGAAAATAAGAGGTATTGACCAAGTAATGAGCTATCTGCAAACTCAATGCAAAGAACTGTCAAATATAAGTGACTACCCTCATGAAAATCGTCAAAATATGCAATTAGATCTTGTTGTAAATGAGGTACAATAGTAAGAAAACCAAGCCAAATCAAGACTATCACTAAGAAAACATAAACTACAACTGCCGGGTGATATCTTGCTCCATGCAGGGTATGTAACAAACTCTAGCAACCAACATACATAAGACATGCACCCAATGCTGTCAACTGAAATCTGTTAGTATGGAACACATCAACTGGTATAACAGTCATGCATGTAGTAGGTCTCAAGATAATAGAAGAGACCAACCAAAGGCATGACTAACTGAGCAAAATCTCAATATGCATAATTGACAATGACCTCATAGAGGTCGTGCTAGTCCAAGACAAGTGTCAACTCAGATTAGCCCTCAAGACATAAACTGTAGACATATAGCATGTAAAGAGAGCATGTACATAAAGTGAATATCCCACTATGTCAATAATCAAGCTCAATTGCATAACCACAAGCTCTATGTAACATCAAAATTAATGAAGCAACTCCCATTGGAACAAAGTCAGATGCGGAATGAGCAAGTAAAGCTTAGAAATAGCATCAAACATTTAAGATCCAAGTGTATACATCTAGAGCATCCAGGTTAAAGTAGTCAACAAAGAATCCACTATAACATCCAAGTAGATAACTGACAACCAATGTTAATGTCCAAAGCTTTAGAAGAACTCAAATGCAAGTCAAAGGCAAAGCCCAATGTCCATCATGCATAGCCAAGTCATGTAGCATCCATATTAGAAAGCTAACATCCAAGTGGATAGCCCGAGTATTATTAAATGATAAGTGGCATGAATTGTCTCAAGTGAATGCCAGTTGTAGCAAATGACAAACAATGTCAATCAAAGTGAGCTTCAATCACTGCTCAAAAGCATTCTGGAGTCATGAAAAAGCATGTAACATGAACCATAAGCATCAGTATATAAACCCAAGTAGTTGATAAGCACCCAAGATGCAATAGACATGTAGTTTAGTAACAAAATAACCTTCAATATTTCTTATTATAGCAACCAAATCATTGTCAAACTAAGCAAGAACAATGATCAAATTAGTGCCAAAATGATCTCAAAGCATAGGCATATCATCCCCAAACTTAGTAGCATCATATAAAGCCATTCGGGCATCAAAAAAGCATGCCAGTAGTCATGAGACATCAAGGATAGGGAGCTGCCCTATTATTATAGACTATATGCTGAATACACAGTCAATGAACCAAATAAAAGCTGCCCAATCTCAATGCCAAGGGGTATTCCCAAGGTATAGGGGACCACCCAAATGCTAGAGGGGCTGTCAATGATGAAGGAAGCTGTAAATGATGAAAACGATTGCTTTTAGGATCTGTCCAATTTGGTGCAGTGAGCACAAACCTGAGATGAAGGTTTGCTCCACGTTTTGCATGATAATGTTAGTTGGGGAGGGTAGGGAAGCACTAAGAGGTGCCCAAGAAGCCTTCAAGCAAGCTGAAGCAAGGTGGGAAGCAAGCCAATCTTCAATGAGAAGTTGTAGGTATGATTTCCCTAATTTTCAAACTATTTGCTATGATTGAGCTAAAATGTGGCTCAAGATCAAGCTCAAGAGAGCTCAGTGAAGCCCCTATAGCATGGCCAAGTAAGTGGGGAATAGGGGAGGGTCACAAATCATACCTCTTCAAGTTGAGCTATGGCTGCCATGAAAGGAACTATTGTAGGTATTTGAAAGAGAGATGAAGCAATGCCAAGCTTACAGAGAAGAAGGCTCTGATACCAGTTGACAAGTGCAACAAGTTGGATCCTAAGTCTAGGAAATGCATCTCTTCTTGGTTATGGATATGCAAGTGAGATAGTCTATTGCCTATGGGATCCACACGTTGCATATAGCATTACATCCACTCCCTTTGAACTTGCACATCCTCCGGTATGTGCCAAAGTCCTATTTTTCACCAGATTTTGAGTCCTCCTCATCCTTAGCAACAACTATATCCTTTGCTTCTTCATCTTCCATATCTTCCTGGCTAGCCCTTGTATCATGGCCACTATTTTCTTCTAGTTCTGGTAACTCATAGGTAGTAGATTCCCGCCTCTTAAATAATTTGATTATTTTCCATGCTATCAGAAGTTTTATGGCTATCCCATTCAACTCATTTAATGCATAAGTAGCATTATCAAACAGCTATCTTACCACATAGGGTCTGAACCATCGTTTGGAGACTCTATACATGGCACTATTTTAGTTGTCTAAATTGTTATCATAAACCAGTACCCAATCCCTATCTTATATGGTTCTTGGCCTCAATCTATATCTTTTGTCAAAACTTTTCTTGCTCTGTATCCTTGCTACCTCTAACTTTGCAACTCCTACCTCTATGTCTTCTAACTTTCTTTTCAACTATCTAATATGTAAGACTAACAACTCCTCTTGATTCAACTCCTCTTTCCAAGGTAGCACACTCCATGGGATTGCCATCTCTTCTATTGACATGATAGGTTTTGACCATATGTCAATTTAGTAGAAATATATCTTGTAATAGCACTATGAGTTGTTCTGTCAGCCCACAAAGCATAAGGGAGCAATCGTGGCCACTCTTTTACCTTCTCTCCATATGCTTTTGCCAATGCCTTCACAATAGGTGGATGTCCTCTTTCACTTTTTTTATTTCCTTCAAGGTTAAAAGATTAAGTTAAAGCAAGCTTTATCTTTGCATGGCTGGTCATATGATTGGATGCACCTGAATCAACATACCAAACATCATGTGTTCCCTTTCCTGTAACAACATTCAGCATATGCTGCATAACAAACATACGTTCATTTTTTCTTCATTCTGTCATGAAGACGATGCATAGTTTCCTTGCTGCAACTTACCACTGCGAATATCATCTTTCTTAGCATAACATTGGGCTGCAATATGACCTGTTTTGCCACAGTAGTGACACACAATACCAGAGTTGTTAGAACCTCTGTTCTGCCATCCACCTCTTCCTCTAAAGCTCCCCCTGCCTCTAAAGTTACCACGACCTCTTGAAACCTGCATATCACCAAATTGCTGATTCAATCTGTTTTGCTAGTTGTCACTACCACGTCATGTACCACGGCCTCTTGAAGAGAACCTGCCACGTCCCCTTCCTAAACTAGAGTACAAACCATCCGTGCAAAGAAATCATGGGCTTCATCTACATCTAGTTTACTCCTATCTGCTGTAATTTTTCCCACACAGCCATACTGACAAAAGTTCACTTCTAAGAGAAAATTACACACTGCATTCGTTGTCTTAGTATGTAGAGCTCTCCCTTTCACTTTATTAGTCAAGTTTTCATGGGCAAGTAGGAAACACTATAAGGAAATAGGACCATAGCGATGGCCATTTTCAACGCAAATTAGCGGCGTGGCTATTTGCGTCGCAAATGCGACGCAAATAGTGATGGTACTCAAGCAAAAAAAAGCAGGCCAAAATCCGAGCGCGGAATTTTGCGCAAACGAACGAAAGAGGGAGCGAAGGGAGAGCGAACTGCATCTTGCATTTGAGAGGGAGAGGGAGAGAGAGACAGAAAGAGGGAGAAGGAGAGCTTCTCACCGCCACCGCCACCATTTGCGAAGAAGAGGAGGAAGTGTACGGAGGGCGAAGAGGAGCCGCCGTCGCGAAGAGGAGCCGCTAAATCCATCCTCGGGCCTTTGCGGTGAGTGCATTGTTTCCTCTTGGTTTGTTTTTGTTTTTTTCTTTTACTTGTTTTTGTTAAAAATGATGTGTACTGAGAGAGAAAGAGAGGAAATGAGAGAGGGAGAGGAAGAGAGAAAAAGAAAGAAGGAACGAGAGAGAGAGGGAAAAAACATTAAACATAATAAAGAAAGAGAGAAAGAGAGAGAGAGGGAGGGAGAGAGAGAGAGGGTAAGATCATATTCTTTAATTTCTTCTTTTCTTGTTTGTAGTAGTAGTAATAGTAGTAGTAGTACTAGTAGTAGTTCTTTAATTTCTTCTTTTCTTGTTTGTAGTGGTAGTAGTAGTGGTGGTGGTAGTAGTAGTAGTAGTAGTTCTTTAATTTCTTATTTTCTTGTCTGTAGTAGTAGTAGTAGTAGTAGTAGTTTTCTTATTTGTTGTTCTAATAGTAGTAGTAATAGTAGTAGTTTTTTAATTTCTTCTTTTCTTGCTTGTAGTAGTAGTAGTAGTAGTAGTAGTAGTAGTAGTAGTAGTAGTAGTAGAGAGAGAGAGAGAGAGGAACGAGAGAGAGAGGGAATAAACATACAACATAATAAAGAAAGAGAGAAAGAGAAAGAGAGAGGGAGGGAGAGAAGAGAATGAATGGATAAAAAACAAAGAGAGGGTAAGATCTTGTTCTTTAACTTTTTCTTTTCTTGTTTGTAGTAGTAGTAATAGTAGTTGTAGTAATAGTGGTAGCAAGGTCCCGTGAGGTCTGGTGCAATACCAAAAGACGGGAAACACTCCGACATACGTTAATTTGTGGGTGGGTGGAGACTTTACATACGTTAATTTTATTGAGTTATAAGATAAGAAATCTCTTCTCAAACAATTTAAGAAAGAAAAAAATAATGATAATAAAAATAAATTGTTTGTCATAATGTATACCAAATGGAAAACGATGAAGGTCGTGATGTTCAAGATTGTGAGGTGTATCTTAATCAACGTGTCCCATGTCTTTGCTCTCAATGTAAGTTGGCAATTAGACGAAAACGTCAATTGTCTATAGAACATGTACGACGCTTCGACGAGTTTCAATCAGAGATCATTGATCAGGTGATCTCAGATTTTGAGCAAATGGTAAGAAAAGTGTATATCAATCACGTATTGTATTCGCAAACTAATTGAATATCATATATAAAAACATTGGGTGTGATCGGCAAATTTGTTACAGGGAGGTGATGTCTCATCCCAAGGAGGAGTGCACCCTTTGCGGCTAGTTAGAAGAGTTCATGGGCATGTGATGGATGGAGTGCCTGAGTCAATCCACCACTTGGAAGGTACTACCCAATCTATACCGTCAATACAAGAGGAGACAGACAGTCTTCCAAACTTTCCTACAATCTTGGAGCCTAAGATGGAGGCAATGATCTATGCATTGATGCCCATGGATGTCGAGACATTTGATCCGATTAGAGAGAAAGCATCCATACCATTATATGATGGGTGCCAAGTATCTCACTTGAAGACACTACTGGCACTCCTAAGTGTGCAAGCAAAATACGCGTGGAGCGATGCGAGTGTGATTGAGTTATTCACGTACCTTGTACATATGCTTCGTCGATTTCTTTTTGGCACTATCATAAAAAACAATTGTGCTTTTTCAAAGTGTTTTATGATTTTTTTTCAAGTTACTGAAGTATCATATATTACCACTTGCAAATACCATGCCTGAGTCTTGTGATGATGCGCGATATATTTTACGAAGTGTGGTGCTCACAAGTATCGACAGGACTTGCAAGGGCAAACCATCCCTCAAAAATTTCTTAGACACTTTCTGCTTATCCCCCGCATAAACCACATGTTTCGTACGTTCGGCATGGCGATCTTGACAATGTGGCATGCACAGAATAGATCCATAGATGGAGTTCAATGAATATCAGCGGATTCACATGCATGGAACCACATTGACTCTACCTTTCTAGGCTTTGCCCGAGAGCCAAGGAATCTTCGGCTCGGTCTTGCTATGGATGGCGTGAACCCATTCGATCTGTGCTCAACTTCTTATAGTGTGTGGCCTATAGTCCTTGTCAGCTGCAACATCCCTCCATGACTTTCTACGAAGAAATGACATCTCATCCTTAGCTTACTCGTTCCCGACCGCTACAAAGTAAAAAATATGGACGTGTATCTTCATCCATTAGTCGATGAAATCTAGATTTTGTGGGAGGAGGGGGTCACTGTGGAATATATGAGCAATCTTGATGGTGGTCATCAGTCCGCCAATATTCGAGCCTTTCTTATGTGGACCATGCATGACTTTCCGGGATTCGGGGAGTGCTCTGGTAAGTAGGCTTTCGTTCTCATTGGTAATATCTATCATAGCTCATTCAAGTTTGTATTCACTGGATAGAGGTGTTGGGACAAATCTGGTTACATCAGGCTATTATGCATATCCATTGCGTGGGCCACAGTTAGACTCTCGAAGGTCACGAACCATGAAGAAGATGGTATATCAAGGACATGTCGCTTTCTTGCCGGAGGGTCATGAACTCAGGGAAGGTTTTCTTGGATAGCCTCCAGCACATATGAACGCCCAAAGCTGGTATGAGCTGAAAATGGTCCACACGGAGTCACATCCAAACGGAATGCGACGGTTCACAGTTTTCTATGAGTTGCCGTATTGGACCCACTTACAGATCAACCACTTATTGGATCCCATGTATATTTTCAAGAACGTGGGCAGCTTACTATGGGACCACATCACACGAAAGAGAGACACTGCAGGGGCACGAATGGATTTGAAGGAGGTAGGCAAGTGTATTTGATATATTATTCATCTCCAAACTCAAAAAATAGCCCAATTTACAATTAGCACGCTTTAGCTTTTGTGTTTGCTTTTGTCCCACTAAAGAATTAAAGCTATTGAGTGCCCAAAGAGTTGGGCGATGCCCAAATATAATGTCCAATAACAAATATTTAAATCGTGCACCCATGTGTATACAAAATAATAAATAAATATCAGGTGCTTCAATAAATAAGCGCGTCAAAATAAATATTGGCACCACGCCTAAGATGCATGCCCATCAAAATGATAATTTCTTCTAAATAACTTCAATACATGCTATCACCCAATGCTTCCCAACGCCACCGCTGCCTGCTCTATACATCAACTGAAGCATTCACAATTGTTAGAAAATAATAAAATTAAATTGACAAAAGTAAATGCCTAGCAGTCTTTAGCTACAAAATAAATAAATTGGTTAGAACTCAATCCTAACCTTAATTTATTACGAGTACGCACTCTAAAATCATAAACATCTATTAATTTAAATATGTGTTTTGCAGAATCACTTACTATGGAATCACCCACATGTACATTAAATTAACAAGATGCCCGAAAAGGACAGGCTTTCCCATCGACTTTTTGCATAAGGAATCCACCTTGTGTATGAGCCCCGACAACAAATATAATTTTACGGAATCCACCGCAAAACCTCATGGAATCCACCGTGGAATATGCCTCCTGGCATCAAGATGAGATGAAGTATTTTGGGAACTTCCAAAGTATTATCACAGTGGATTACCGTAGCTTCTCCATGATCCTATTCGATGTGCAGTGGTTCAAAGTGGTACTTGAAGGAGCTAGAGCAACAGTTTGACGAGGTCCATTTGGATTTCTCGAAATAGATTCTGAAAAAAGATGGATGGATTTGCGTGACACATTTGTGTTGCCGGCCCATTGTGAACATGTGCATGAACTCATATTTTTTTTAATTTTAGTATGGCATGATACATGTCACAAAAGTTAAATCTCTCTTGTACGTGATTTTGAACAAGTAATTTTCTATCCAAACCCCCGACAACCTCGATGGTGGTATGCTATACCTTTAGCTCCCCGAAGTGCCAGAGTATATGATCAAAGTAATGTTCCCAGCGTAGATGAGGACAATACGCAAATAGAGGGGGTCGATATTGCAAGGGGTGGAAGTTGCCGAAAGCTTGGAGCATGTAGAGGAGCCAGAATTGAGTAATAATGATGGACATACATGAGTCCAAGAATTCTTTGAGAACGAGGTGGACTCATCCTTTTGTGGTGACCTCTCTATCGACCTTCCAATGTATCCGGAGTTGTGTCAGGAGATTGACATGGGACCATAGGGTACTTCATACTTGGAGCATCCACCTACTCAATTCATTGACGAATCACTTATAAGGGTACATATGATATGCGTTTTAAGTAAGATCATTTTTTTAAGATTTATATTATTGTGCTTTGCTTGATTTATATTGATTATACTAACATCAATTTTTGTTTATGCAGGTGACCTTTGTGGATATTTAGATAAGCACGATAAGTCGAGGGATAAGCTATGAGGAGCTACAAGAGATCTTCACACCTATGTCTCCATATCAGATGGCTCGATTCAGAGATATGGTGATCCAGGAGCTGTCTCGAACACCATCAAGCCGTTCTGTTAGATCTACTTCAGTGCGCTCTGATGCTTTAGTTTCCAGTAGACGAGTTCAATGCTCTAGACTTGGGCTAGACGGAGGGATTGGTTCTAGGGGATGCTCCAGAGATGTGGATGTAGTGAGCCCGTGGTCGCCTTGGGATGCAGGTACTACTCCTCGCTCTCATGCAAGTTTGAGAGAGGGTGGCTTAGGTGGCTGTTGTGGAGGTACCGATGCAGTGTCTCTGTCTCGTCATTCTGCTAGAGTTGTGTCACCTATGGGATTTGTCACACCTGTGGAGATGTCTACTCCAGTCACTCTAGCTTTTGCTCAGCCGTCCGCAAGTGGCACCCTTATGGGTGCTACTCCGAGAGATACTACCCCCGTAGGAACACCAGATGTACAGGGGTCTCCTGGATATGCCCAGGAGCATGGTCGTAGGTGGGAGAGGATACATCTTAGGCATACCCTAGAGGGGTATAGATACCTTGTACATGATAGGACAGGAGCCATCATCATGAATGATGAGGGAAGGAGGGTGATGGCTCGTATGAGAGAGTTGTGCTAGCAAGTTTTTCGGCACAACGTCTTGGATCATTGGAAGAACATACCGGAGGGGAGCAAGGACTATATAGTAGCATCCTTGCATGAGTTTCCGGTACCCACTGCAGTAGATAGGTTTTCTACAAGCTGGATGATGGGGTACATGCATGTATACATGTCACACAGATGATCGCACACAAGGCACTTAAGAGTGGGGCCTCAAAGCCCGAGTGGCTAGACATGGATGGCTGGCGCCGACTCAGGGAGGAGGCTATAGATTCTCCAGGATGTTAGAGATAGCAGTGCGAGGCGACGAGGGCACGACTGGAGGCAGGAGTGGTCCATCATCTTGGGAGTGGTGGCTGCAGGACTTATCTGGAGGACTTTGTAAGTTTTTCTTTTATTCTGCTTGCTAATTTTTTTGCAATATCCCTTGTACTGACAATCGCGTTTCTAATAGTTGTATTTTGTTTTCTTTGCAGCACTCCATTACAAACCGCGATCCCACCGGCCTAGAGACTCAATATGCAGAGAGACACGGTCGCATTGCATTGATCGACCGATTGTATGGACGATGTGGCGGACCTATAAGTCACTCATCTTTATTGTCTGTAGTTACTAATTTTAATTGAAATACATTATTGTATGGTGGATTGATGTGTAGTTATTTCTTTTTTTGCAGAGTCAGTTCGATGCTCCTTTGTGGCAGCAGGATGAGCTTTCAGATGGCGAGGATCTATAGCTCGCCCTTGGATCCGTGGAGCGCACATGCTCTTCTTTTTTGGTCATGTGATTTATGTAGGCATTTTCTATCCATTATGTTATTATCATCCTTTGTATCTTGCCATGATTGTACCGTCGCTTTCATTACACGATCTTGTATTTACTTTATGGATTCAAGTGCACTTTGCCTTCATGTAGACGAGCATTGTACACATTACTGAAACTTTTTTGTATGGCCCAAATAAAGTACAGCCACAATTTTTTTTCTCTGTTACCGTCGCTATCAGCGTCGCAAATTTACTGCGCACGCCGCTATTAGTGTCGCAATGTGCGTCGCAAATAGCGACTGTTATATGGCGTCGCTAATACCGATGTTTTTTGCGACGACGGGGGAAATTTTCTTTATGAACATTTTTGTCGCTTTGAACATCGGTATAAGGCATGTCTCTTGTAGTGACATATCTCATTTTCCAAAGACCTATAGGCATCATGACTAAACCCACCACCCACTTAAAATGAAGAGACAAGGGATATGTGGCCTACAATCCATCTCGATGTCTCACATATGAATACATTTGACATGTCATACATGTTTTCACAAAGTGAGAAACATCCTTATACATGCCTTGCCACCAATATCTTTCTTTGATCTTTGCAAAAGTACCCCAAACACCTCTATGGCCAGCCCATAAGCTTTCATGAAATTCTTGCATGACATTTACTTGTGAAGCTCTATCACCTAGAACTCGCAATGGCATACCTTGTTTCTTCTTAGCATGTTTCCACAAGTACCCATCTTTTAAAAAAAGCCCATAGGCTTTCATCTTGATCTCCTCATCCGACCACTTGTTTCTTTTTGTTAATGTGTTGAGTTATTGACCAATTCTTAGCCATTCTTTTGCATATTTGTCTTCCAAAAACACTTTTACACAAGATACATAACAGCTAAAGTGTTTTCTCTTTGTTGTCTAAGCTTTTTTTAGTGTTGTAGCAACTCCTTGCATTTCTAAATTCACTCTTACAACACATGTACTTGATAAACCAACTATTTTATTTACTGCATTTAATGTTATCCTTGCATTCATGAGAGCTGTATTTGTAGTTACAATGGATGCCAATTCAATTTCATCAATCAAAATATCATTTTCAGCTGGAAGAAAGTCATATTCTTTCTCCTCATCCATCATCCCATCTTCATTCTCATAGCATGCGCCCAAGATAACATGTCTGCCCACTAGGTTATCTCTTCTTGAAATACGCTGAAATTTAGGGTTCAAAGATTTGATGTATGCAATCCATTGGAGCCTAACAATGTCTAGGGTAGCACAACTAATAATCATACCCAATATTGACAAACAATTAGTCTCAATGACTACACAAGAACCCATAAAATACTCCTTATCACATTTAAGAGTTGTCACAATTCCTTATAATTCTCTTTTTACCTATGCATACCTTCTCTATCGTTTGGTCAATACTTTAGCACCAAACCGAATTGCATATCTTTGCTCTTCCTCATCATCTTGCTCAATTTTCCATCCAATCCTGATTGGGCTTGTATCAATAGTAATAATGATAGGCTTTCCATGTGAATAATCAGCCTTTCTCAATGCAAGAGCAGATTTTAGGAGCCGCTTCAATTTCTTCATTGCTTTCTGATGCTTTCTTTCCTAGCAAAATCTTTGACCTTTCCTCAAGAGCTGATATAGAGCATCAACTACATGTGAAAAGTGAGGGATCCATATCAAATAGAACACACATGCACCCAAGAATCTATGTACCTCAGATATATTCATACATACATCTTGCATTCTATCACTTCTATCTATTTTCGCTGGTGATGGTCTCCACCCATAGGGCCCACATATACCCAACAATCAAAACCTCTTCAAATCCAAAGACTGAATTTTATCCACAAAGAGTTAAATGCATCTATTCTAGATGTATCAAAATCCTTTCACAATCCACAATATGGTCTGCAACAAACTATTTGCACCCATGAGCATCTATCTCTTCATTCTTTTCATCCACTGCATACCCTTTGATTAGAGCATCATCTAGGAAGGGCATTGTCAATTGTGATATAAAATCCTTGAGTATCCTATTCATAGCATTTGTCATGTGTGCCACTAAGTTTGTTGCACCCTGCGGGAGAGTACACAGCTGTACTAACCCCAAGGGAGTCTTCATGATTGTGATATCTATGCTCTCAACAATAAGTTGAAATTGATCATACCCCGTGTAAAGATCACCCAAATAATAGATTACTTTGCCTGCAAAAGCCTCTATAAGTTCATTAATCACAAGACTTGCACCCACATTTCTTATAGTCACTTTAGTGACCGGCTACATATATTAAATAAATCTCAAAGCCCCATTCTTTTTGGGCACAATAAACCAATTATTTAAGTACGGGGGTTGAAGAGGGCTCCAAGATCTTCATGGAAATCTTTTCATTTAGCAAATCCATTAGCTTTGGCAAGTAAGCTTTAAGCAGTGGAATATGCCTCAAGTTCCATGCTACATGTGGCACAATAAATATTACTGTATGAGAGAGACAACATTCGGATCCACACAACCTATTTCATTTGGCTAAAATGCAAATGCTTTCCCATGCTTAGCCAACATGTGCATAAAATAGTCTCTTTCAGCAGGCAAAAGAAACCCTTCTACACCAACTTTCAATTCATGTAATGTTTCAACTATAAATTGATGACCTAAATCTTTAGAATCTCGTAAACTTGGCTACCTTGACACTTTCTCATATAGACCCTCATTGTTTTGTGGAAGTAGCAAAGCAACTGGTTTTACCTTTTTGTCAACCGTCTTATACTTTTGTCTACAACTGCTTCAACCCATTGTAATCCTTCGTGCTGAGCAAATAATCCTATCAAATCATACATGTCCAAAGAACATACTGACAACACTCTATTTTCAGTCTCATTTTCTACATGTATGGTTGCTAAAATTCCAGTTATAGTGTTAGTAATATTCTGCCCATAAAAGAGGCCCAAAATACCTTTATTTTCAGCTAACAATCCCAATGTTCTCAGTTCCTTAGTAGCCCATTTCATAGATATGCATTCAACCTTACATATAGCTTCTATAGGCTTAAACTAACATGAATTGTTTGTTGTAAACTAAAAATAACCAATAGTAAATACATGCTTCATTCCTTCAAGAGGTGAGTACATCCTTTAGTGAGTACATCCTTTGAACAACACTACTATAGCCCCGCATTACAATAATGAAAATCCGGGTCTTTGAATTTCCTTGCATTTGGAGGCAAAGGAGACTCTCGAAGCATATCGTGATTCCTAGGATGATTAACACAAATGGTAAGAAATTGGACAATTTTTCTCCCATTGTTGCTTCTAGCTCTTGCATAAGCAGAACCATCATCAAGCACTTTTGTTTCCATACGCACTTTTGTAATATAAGGTGTCCCAAAATCACTACATATGAGGAACTATCTTGCACAAAGAACTGCTGCTCTTCTTGTACATCACCAATCATCACTTTTACATTAGGACATGTAGCATAGAGCTCCCCTGAAGAAATATTTGCAACCCTCATATGCCAACCATGATCGGTGTCCACATGCCATGCACCATTCTCATACAATATATACTCAATGACATTAATCTCGGACCCATGGTCAAGCAAAGCAACACAAGGGGTTTCACGCCCCTATTTTCACTACCATTTCAATGGTAGCCCTTGCCCAATGATTTCTTGTGTAATGACTCCGAGGAATAAATCCTAGAGTCTCTTTCCCATATTGTTGCATATATGCCTTTCTCCACCATGCATATTGCTACAAGACAATGCATTTTCAACCACTTTCTTCTCTTTTCCACATGTTGTCATTGATTAGAAACATCCTACATAGATAAACCAGTACTTATATCATGCTTGTATTCAACCTGAATGTCCCACAAACCAGTTTTCTCTTCAAATTGTAGTAATAAACTAGTGGTATCACCAAAAAACTAATGCTTCCTCTTAATTATGTCAATGATTTTGTCATGAAATTTCTACTTGGGAATGCCAAGCATCTCTCCCAAAGTGAATTCCACCTGACTGTTTAAAATCCGTTCTTCAAGAACCTTCTTAAGATCAATGGTTGTCTCAATATCAAACTGTAGCTTATATCCCAGCTACTTGCCCTTCTTTTTTCTCTCGGCTTTGCTATCCTATTTCTGCTCCTACCCAACATCTTCCATAACATGCTCGTAGTTGGTTTGTAGCTTTAGGGGGCTGATCCACACTTGTTCTTGTCACTCTCTTAGATATCCCTACATTATCTTCATCTCTCTTTTGTTTCTCTTCCACAAGTACATCCATGTTTTGCACCTTTGCTAAATATGCATACACTGAATATACATCTATTGGCGATTCCCAGCTAGTTATATCATGAATGTCTTTCCCTGCATGACACATTTCACTATCAATAACTTTTTTTTTAAAGCTTCATGTAAATCATGTGTCAATATTGTAGCCTTCAGACCAATCATCACTTGGCCAAGCATTCTATCCAATTGTAGACCAAAAGTAGAAGCATATACAACCGCATAAGCATTTCAAACAACCAAGTCTTCTAATAACTTTTGCATACCTCCCTTTCCAAAATTCAAAGCAAGAGGGAATCCCATTTCTTGTGCATGGATCTTGCCATCTTTCCAAAAGATGAGTTGTCATGCTAAGGCCTCTTGATAAGTAGCATAATCCTTCCTTTCATGTTGCAAACTATCACATCACATACGTCTTTTCCCTGGTTTAGGGGTTGCTGCCCATCCCCTTTCCTCTTGTCCTTTTTCATCCAATTTTGCAACCTTCAACTGAAGATCCCACATGCCTTTAACAAATTCATCTAATTCATCTTTCCTAATTGTGGAAACAACAGGTGTAGCCATAGGGTTAGCCACAGAAGTGGATGACTTATTGGATACATCAACTATTTTTCCCATAATAGTGGAAAAGCTAGATACATGCAATCTTTCTCTCCTTCTACGCTTTTTCACCAATGCAGTAACAATTTCTTAATATGCCTCCACTCTATTGTAAGCCCTTCTTTGTAGTCTGATCCTCTAACAAATCATCAAGCTTCTCTTGAAGCATAGGATCTGCCGCTTGTAAAAACAGTTCAATTTTGTGACTTTCAAGAGCTTGTTGTTCTGCAAGATCTAATTGCTCAAACCAACTTTCAAATTCTCTTCATAAATCTGTATAGCCACAAGACCCTTATTGGGTTTTAGAACCCACTCCTGGAAAGTTTTGTGGGTAATCAAATAGGTGTCTTCAATATAAAATTATTCCCTGAGTGTCTTCTTGAAAGCTACCCAGTTAGTATCCTACATGTACAATTTAGAGTAAATCGAGCTTTCAATTCATGTATAGTGACCCATTAAAAATACTGGCTCGTTGAGCCACCCCAAAGAACTCCATATTTTGGGCTTAGATATGCAAATATGCAAATACATTCCTACCATTAAACAACTTCATCTCACGCTCTACTGCTTGTAGAGCATTCATCACAACTGTTTTTGTTTGAGCAGAACCCTCCATCACATGTCATTGTTGTTGTACCTATATTAGCATGTTCATATGCTACACTAACTTCTACAATACATCACTAGAAATTGTGCTTGAAGGTTCTCCCATCTTGTCTTTTCTTCTAACAATATTTCACATCGGGTTCACCAATGTCGGAGGGGTTTTAGTCAAAATTTTGTATCCATCAAGGATTAGAGAGAGAAGAAAGTAGAGAATAAGAGATAAAAGAGAAGAAAAATAATAGACAAGAGGTCACAAGATAAAGATAAAGCTCAATGAATCAAAGAATTATATATTGATAGAACTTAAGAAGATAAGAAAAATCCTTGTCTAGGACTACTCAAAGAAGCAATCTACAAGTATTAGATCTATTGGAGCTCCCTAGTAGACAAAAAACGCAGCCAAATATTAGCTTCTTCTCTGTTGCTCAGATTGCAAATCTGATGGTTCCGTTGGCTTCAAAATGGGGGTAAAATCGTAGGATACTTGAGGATACCTGGTCAGAATCCTCCTAGATCACTCCTTCTTCTTCTCCCCATTCGAAGTGTTATTTGCTGCCTGTCAACAACAATTGACGTCGCATGTCATCGACATCGCATGAATTCGAAAGCCCCTTCTTTTTGCATGAGATCTCCCAAAATTGGTTGAAAATCCACTTGCTTTTTGCATGTCACTCTATTCTAAAAGTCTTTTCCATCTTTTAAGGATATTTACAAGAAATAATATCCAAAATATCAAAAATAGACTAAACTTGTCTAAAAATCCTGTATTTTGGAACTAACCATATTATGGACACTAGCACTAATGACTAAGATGACATTGACTCTCTAGATTCGTAAGAAAACCGGATGATGATGTATTCCAAGTTTTTTCACATTGTGTTTGCGTAGCAACACAACAATGTCTTTCCTCATCCTGTTGTACTTATGTACAGTTGAACTTTGTCATTGTTTCTTGTTCTCTCCTCACTAGTGGAACATTTTTCGTTAAGTGGGAGGTCGTTGGAAGTAAAGGCACCTATGCCTAGTGCCTGTGTATCAGTTACATTGACAATACCCACACCGTGTATTAGTTACCCACACACATGTACACTGCAGAAGATGTCACTTTATTCTTTATTCTTTCAGTGATACTTGAATAAAGGGAAGACCGGTCCAAATTGTGACTATTGGAGTTCCTACATCTTGTGTCTCTATCTCTTGCTGTTGCTCCTTCCACCATAGCTCTTGTTTCGGCTTCATACTTCCACTTTAGGGCTTGTTGAGAAATCAAATGATGTATGCCCATAGAGGTTGAATGTATGCCCATAGAGGCTGGATGTATGCCCAAAAGAGGCTGGCCCATAAGTGGCTTTGTATGGAAGATATGACAAAATATGTATGCTCTAGAAGCTCTAGAAGAGATGTTGAGAATCCCATATGCACAGTGAGGAGAATGGTACTATCCAAAAAGCTATAAATGCATGTACTTGGTTGACACTCATAACAAGGCAATGGAACTATTAGTTTGAGTTAGTGTTAGTGTCATTGTCCATCTTACACAAGAATGTGTTTATGAGTCCAAGCTAATCTATCTTGGAACCTAATTCACTTGTGTAACAATTAGTATATTTAAATCTATGTCGTTATGAGTTGTACATTCATCTTCCATCCTCCATAGCTTCTGCCATGCTCTAAATCCCGTGTTTATCAACATGGTATTAGATCCAGGTTAGCGTGGCATTGCTTCTCTGGTCTCTTCTCACTCTTAGTCCCTCTCTAGCTCAGTCTAAGCTCAGGTTGAGCATCTAACTTCATCTCCTCACTTGAATCACACTCTCTCTACCTGTTTGCCATAGCCAGAGCCCATCTTGGAGCCCCTGATTCTCTCAAACTAGGGCATATCTTCACTTGCTTTCTTCTGGAGGATTCTTTGCAAGCTCAAGACACAACTTCTCATTAGGTTGCATCATGACATTGGCCACTCTTAGTTTAGCTTGCATGATTTCATCCTCGCTGTTTCAAAATGCGTTTGTCTTGGTCGTATAGTTGCCGCCACGCATACAACACGCCATTTCTCCTATGAGCTTAGGGCAATGAAAGCCCACTAAAAGAGCTTCATACTCACCGAGTGACTCGCTAGAACAGTCACTCTACGCACTGAAAATGGAGAAAAACCGGTCGAGCTGTTAACCCTAATTATAGGCAGCCATAGCTAACTTCCTAAAGCTTCATTTTTCACTTTATTCTCTCACTCCTCCAAGCTCATTGGAGTTCTTGCCACTCTGATTCACTGGCCTACTTATTCTCTAGCAAGATCTAATCAGAAAAGAGAGGAAGTTCTTGAAGTTTTTTGAAGTCTTGAGAACCTCAAGCATCAACACCATAGCCATTAACATTCAAGCTTCATTTCCCATGGCCCAATCTTAGTAAAATCAAGAAGAAGATTTGGAAGACTCCAGCTTAGCACAAGAAGATCAATCATAAACATCAAGCCCTTTAAGAAAGTGTCTATTGATACTCCACTAGTTTTATTTGGCACTACTTCTTGTGTTCTTGGGACACTCTAGAGCAACTCACTTTTTGGTATTATCTTAGCTATTTAAAGTTCATTCTCTGTAATATTTTAATGTGGAAATGTCAAATTAATAAAACCCCTTGTAAGCCTCATTGTAAGGGACTAGAAACTGCCTTGCGAATTTGCTCAATGGTAAGACCTTCCCGTGCCTTTAAAAGGGAGATGTTTTATGCACAAATGTCAGTCTGCATTGAGTCCATTAGGCTAATGTAGCAAATTGAGATAGTGCAAGAATATAAAGAGGAGAGTAAGATGGGTTTGGACACCCAAAATCTCTCAAAGTGTGGCTGATATATTAGATGAAAGTCCAAGTATTCTATTTGGACATACCATGGTTAGTTTCCAAGTAGATGAAACCAGAGGCCATCATGATACATCTAATAGTATGCATCACTTTGGGATGCATCTATGTGATGGGTCTAAAATTAAAACTCTACCTAGTTTGGGTTGTAACACTGACATATGCAATAATCCACATAGGGAAGATTTGAATGAGCATAAATCTGTGATTCTCTTTGTAGGAGGAGCCTCTGGGAAGCTCACACGACCAAACTGCTTGCAGTGACAATCAAGGTGGGACACATGACCCTAGCCAACTGCGGCATGGAAGCTTTTTGCGGCTAGTCCAGGTGATATCTTTCCTTTCCAAGTTATTTTCCTTTAAGTAGAATGTGTTATGTGTATTTTGGGGATTTTTCTTTCTTGTGTTGGGGACCCGCATTCAATATATGAAGTCCCAGGATTAGGTTAGGTATATTTAGGGAGGTTTGATCAGTTTGCTCGCCTCTTGAAAAGACATTATCGGACATGTAAAGATTTGTTTGAGAGGTAGTCCTAGTGACCGTATCCTTCTAGCCTACTAGGAAGTTGGTTCTAAGAATCCCTATTAGTTATGAGGTAATTAAGAAAGCTTGATAAATAAAGGAGAAAAATAATAAATATATATGAAATATATATAATATGGAGGTGTATGAAAAGGGGTTCTAACCCCTATAGTAGGAAAAAAGATCTTCAAAGAGTTGATGATCATTGCCTTGGGAAGTCCTGGTAGGTTCTTGGGGACAAGTCAAACTTAAGGCCTTGATGCCTTGTCTCCTTGGGGGTAGCATTTTGTTGAAAAGGAAATAAGAATAGTTGGAGCAAAAATAAAAGAAAGTGGAAATAAAAAGAAAAATTTCATGTCGCCTCGCGAGGGCTTGGTAGGTTCTTGGGTACCGAGACTAGATGTGAGACAATGCCTTGTTCTCTTTGGATCACAATAATATGCTCAGCTCCCTCCTTTTTACACATGCAAGTACAAAATAATGAAGAATAGAGATTGAGCCAAATGAAAAGATATATAAAAAAGATAGAGGCTATAGGAGTACTTGTCTAGTAGGAGTTCTTGGTTCGATTCTCCTAGGTTAGGTAGGCCGATCAGACCACCAGTTTGGATGACTTCTTTGATAGCCCTTTTAGCCGATTTGTGTTGGACCAGTTGGTTCGCAACTAGCTTTTGACTTCTTTGTCAAATTATGCTTGGCCTATCCCTCATGGAACTCATGCCTTAATTTTGTTATGGAATGGGGTGAGAGCCGTGTTGTGCTTTGTTGTATATTTCATTTGTAGCTACTTGATACTCTTTACATTTTGTGTGTGTCCATATTAGTTCATGGATTCAATGGGCAGGGTCACCCTATCCGGTGTGTTCGCTAATGAGAGACAGATCTAAAGGTGCACTTTTTGGATATTTGGACAATTTTAGGTAGATTTGCAAGGCGTTTGTGGGCGAAAATGAAGATTTTAGGCTCCAAAGTGGTTCATGGTGCAAAGTGATTAAGGCGTAACCGACAAAGCATTTTGAAGTTTGAGATGTAGTGAAGCGCCAGTTGAGTCTATAAATAATAAAGAAGCATCTAGCTATCACTTGGGCATTAATTCTGCATGCTTGGGATAGAATTTAAGGCTGCGAGACCTTAATTTATGTGGGAATGTAGAGTGGGCAGCCAAGGAGCCAAAAAAGGCTCCAAAACCATGTAGGCCTGCCAAATTTCAAGGGGCACTTATGGTAGGCCTCAAAGGGGTACGTTTTCTCGATGTATCTAGTCATTTGGAAGAGAAAGAATGGAAAAAAGTGGACAAAAAATCAAAAACACCATCATGTTGGGCGTTTGATGATTGCTACATGCAAGATCCTCATCATTTCTCATGTGTGATGGATGAAACAAAGCCCCCTCGTCGTCCTCTATGTGATGATGTAAATTTCATGGCCTGATATGAAGAAGAAAGAATATTGGTTTTTAGTATTTCTCTCTCCTCTCTCAAAATAGTATTTCTCCCTCATTCCTTTCCTCTCCTCTTACATAATGGCTATTCTGATGAGAGAAGGGGGATGTGTAAAAGAGAGGGAGAGGTGAGAGTTATGTAAAAGATACGGTTGGTGGCATTTAGCTAGAGCATTGTGGAGTGCCACCAAGTATGTTAATGGCTATCTCAAGTGTTAGTGGCCTTGGAATCTACACTGCACCTCATTCATGTCATAATGTATAAGCGAATTTTGGGCAAGTTTATTAATTTTCATAGTAAATGGAATAGGATTGAAAAAATATTTTGTAGAGTGAAAAAGAGATATGAATACTTAATTTTTAGCACTTCACATTTTTTGTTTGCTATTTTTCTAAATTTCTATTAAATAATTAGATAAAAATAAAAAATAACAAACAATAAAGAAAAAAAGAGAAAAATACCAATAGATAGTGGAATACTGAGAATGAACTTGAAAATTATAAAATATAATTATAGTTTATATGTTAATTTAGAAATGATAAAAACAAGTATTTTTGTGTTTAAATAAGGCATTTTAGTAGCACAGGAGTGGTCTTGATGCCGTTCGCACTGTACTAAAGGAATCCATGTGTAAAAAATCATAGAATAATTGATCAAAAGACTATTTTTTTTGTTACGCTTCATGAGTAGGATGATCGTGTGTTATTTATGTTCCCAAAGATAGTATCAAGAAGTGGATTGGAGAGAGAAAAAGAGGAGAGAGAGCTGTGCATAAGAGAGAAAAAGAGAGTGACAAGGAGAGAGAAAGACCAGAAAAGAAGAGAGAAAGATAGAAGGAGGTGAGAAGCCATAGAAGGTGTGAGCAAGGTAATGAGGAAAGAGACAGTAATGTATTAATGTTTCAAAAATATGTGAAAACTTACATGTCTTTCCCTTTTATACCTATGTTAGTGTGACATGGTATTACTATTATTTCTACATTAAATAGTTCTTCTTCCGAGCTTCTTACAATCCATCCCATCCCAATGGTTTTTTCCCCAAACACAAACTTACAAAAGTTGAAAAGGGTGGATGAAACAGAGTACTACCTTGTTTTAAGTTATACAAGAAGAAAAATGAGTGAAATATTAAAGGCATATGGACTAAAATGAAGGAATGAAAGTAAGCCTCAGCTATATACATTATCAAGAGTGTTTCAAATTTAGTATTTGGAGCCTTCCAGTCTTCAAGAGATAGACTCAAAATGAAGAAGACAGCTTGATGTAAGAATAGACTCTACTGAACCAAATCTGCCATAACTTCTGGTAGAAGTCTCCAAACGAAGCATGCCACATGTCAAAATGTAGGTCTTGAAGAGTACTTTGACCTTATGTAGGTGGCATAATTCTAAAAATTGGAAAGAATAAAAACTTCTCTAAAAATAGTCTACTATCAAGACCCTGTCTGCACCATAACTGGCTCCATAGTCAGTATGCTCAGTCCCACCAATGTGTCTCTTCTAGTCAAGCCATCAAAGCTTCTTTACTTGTTTGACCAAATGAATGGTGGAGCAATGTGTGTGCTTGCTACATTAGGTGATCTTACTAAAGTGTCAAATTCACTTCTCCTGGAGAAAGAGCTGAAGGGAGAGTGCATTATTTTTAAAGAAAAGAAGGAACTTCTATTTTCATCGAAAGCTAGCCCCTCCTCTCTAGCGATGAAAAAGACAATGAACAAATGAGAATTCTTATTGGCTATCAACCTTTTTATCTGCCATCACTATCATCCATCGCATGTATTTTTCTTAATGGATATACCAAGTCTGGCCTTGTGATAGTCATGTAAATCAAACTCCCTACTATTCTCCTGAACATAGTAGGGTCTTCTATCTCATCTCCAACATCAGCACTCAGCTTCACATTTTGCTCCAATGGTTTTGAAAGAGGCTTACATGATGTCATACCATACTTGGATAACATATCCAAGCCATACTGCCTTTGGGATAGCCATATACCATCATCACATCTAATCACCTCAATGCAAAGAAAGTATCTCAGCTCACCCAAATCCTTCATCTCAAACTTCTTCTTCAAGAAGTCCTTAACTTTAGCAATTCCATTGTCACTGTCACATGTAATAATCAAGTCATCCACATAAATGACTATGATGACCAAACCTGCATTTCCTTTTCTAACATAAAGTGAGTGATCAGTATCAGAAATACAAAATCCAATATTGATAAGATACTCTCCAATCTTGTCAGACCATGCTCTAGGTGCTTGCTTCAGCCATAGAGTGCCTTTTTTAACCTGCACACATATGTGGGATGCTCTAAATCCTCATAACCTGATAGCTGCTCCATATACACTTCTTCTTGCAATTCACCATGCAAGAAGGCATTCTTAACATCCATTTGATGCAAGCTCCAACCTTTGGCTGCTACTAAGGCAATCACACATCTAACAGTTGCCATCCTAGAAACTGGACTGAATGTCTCTTCATAATATATGCCATATGTTTGAGCATAGCCTTTTGCAACCAGCCTAGCCTTATACGTGCTAATGGAGCCATCTGCATTATGCTTGACTTTGTAAACCCACTTACAGCTAATAGCTTTCTTACCCTTAGGAAAGGGTACCAAATCCCAAGTCTTATTGGCTTCTAATGCAGCCATCTCCTCATCCATTGCTACATCCCAATGAGCATGATCAACAGCATCCTCAAAAAAAAGTGGGCTCAACATCGTCAACTAGTTTCACCATATAAGCATAATGGTGAGCTGCATAACCTTCAAAACCAAATCTTTTAATAGGGTATCCGACCCTGCTAGATCTTCGTACCACCGGATCACTCAATGGAGCCTTTACATTACTATGAGCTCTTTGTACACCTGGTGTCCTGACTGAAGGAATACCAAGCTCATCATTCAAACTCTCTGAACCACTAGAATCTCCATCAAATCCCAAATGACTGGTAGATGCATCATTACCATCCGCCACTTTCTTCTTTCCTTTGTCCTTTCCTACAACACTTATAGATCCACTTGAAGATGTGGGGCTACTCCTTAGTCTCCCAGACCAAGGGCTCACTGTAGGTGTAGTACCAGATGATGTTTGTGGTCCACTAAGACTATGCGATTCTTGTTTTTCTTTCTGCACATAGCTGTCCTGATCATTATCATCATCTAATGCATCACCAGCAGGCACATACCAACTGCCCATCTCATCAAAGATAACATCCCTGCTCACTCTGAACTCACTTGTGATAGGGTTATAACAGCGATACTCTTTCTGCTCTAAAGAGTATCCAATAAAAATACATTTTTCTGCCTTTGGATCAAGCTTCTTCCGTAGCTCATCTCGCACATGAACATATGCAACACAGCCAAATACTTTCAATTGCGATACATTAGGCTTCTTACCAGTAAAGCATTCTTTAGGAGTCATCCCATGAACTGTAGCTGTGGGGGTTCTGTTCATAATATAGACAGCAGTATGAATAGCTTCAGACCAAAAATATTTAGGCATATTCTTCCCATGAGTCCTCAAGAAGCCATTGAACTCATTAGAGGGATACTCTCCCCCTCCATCTGATCTCAAACACTTCACTTTTAAGCATGCTTCTGTTTCAACAACTGCCTTAAAGGATTTGAAGTGCAACTCTAAGGGAAGGAAACCTTGTAACCAATCCTCTAGAGACTGCATTAATTTCAGCCTTTACACATTTGCATGTCAATACATTTATGCCATATTTCAATGCCTGCAACCACTTGTTTTCCTTTAGCATACATAGTGGCATCCATTGCAGGAATTCCAGCATCTAAAGTGAACATGGGACCAACTCTACTTCCTTCTGCGACCAACCTACACTTATCATTAAAGTCTTCTACAAAACAACCTTTTGCATTGAATCGGACCTACAACCCCTGCTCTATCATTTGGCCAATAGACACTAGATTCTTTGTGATTGAAGGCACATGTAATACATCTGTTAGACTCTTTGTCTACCCATCATGCAAGGACAAGGGAACCTTTCCAATGTGTCAAATTGGGTGGCATGAATCATCACCTATCTGCACATAACTTGAATTTTGTAAGTCTTGCATCTCTCCAAACCATTCAACATAACTAGCCATATGATTAGATGCACTTGAATCGACATACCATACATCATCATGTGTCCCCAATCCTGTAATTGCATTCATCATATGCTGCATAACAAACAATCACTCATTTTTGTCTTCATTCTGTCGTGAAGACGATGCATAGTTTCCTTGCTGCAATTTACCACTACGTATATCATCCTTCTTAGCATAACAATGGGATGCAATATGACCTGTTTTGCCACAATAATGGTAAACAATAACAGAATTTCCAGAACCTCTGTTCTGCCATCCACCTCTTCCTCTAGAGCTCCCCCTGCCTCTAACATTTCCTTGGCCTTCTGAAACTTGCATTTCACTAAACTACTGATTGAACCTGTTTTGTTGGTTATCGCCAGCACGTCCCATACCACGGCCTCTTGAAGAGGATCTACCACGTCCCTTCTTGAACTTGAGTAAAATGCTTGAACCTGTTCACCATTTCTTTCAGACGAGTCACCCTGCATATTGATCTCTTCAGTAATCATGAGAGAGACCAACTCATCAAAGTTTGGAGATGGCTTCCGTACGTATACTGAAGTAACAAATGATTTCCATGCCTTCTCATTATTGAGTCCACTCAAAGTGGATAAAACCAAATCATCATCATCAGGCATTGCATCAATCGCTACTAAAGCCTCTGCAATGCCCCTCACCTTCAACACATACTCATTGACAGACATTTTCCCTTTCTTCAAGGCATTCAACTCTTGCTTGAGTTGAATCTTTCGTGCCTTTGTATTTACTGAAAACATGTTCTCAAAAATTGTCCAAGCTGCATGTGACGTTTCTGCATTCCTGATATGCCCCAACATCGTATTATCAATGACTGCAGATAACCAATACATCATCTTTTTGTCTTTTGCGTTCCACTCTTTCCATGCCTTTAATTCATCTGCAATTGGAGGGATACCCAACTCTGGCTCCTTTTCTTCACCTGAAACAAACTCATAAAGGCCCTTTCCAATGAGGAAGTTCATCACACGGAACTTCCATGAAGGGTAGTTGTTCTTGTCAAGCTTCTCAATAATGGGATTTCCACTGTTCTCTGCCATTATCACAAAGAGGATACAACACAACAAGCTAGTCTTCTGCAGCCTTTCACAACAAGTGCACAGCAATACACCAAGCAATATTTTTCACTGATTGCTCAATAATACATGCAATCTACAACCTGTTTGCAAATAAACCTTATGTTTTCTTTCTGGCAAACACCTCAAAAATTGCAAAGTCGAAATTTCTAACCTGTGCACCCACATTTGGTCAATACAACTGAAATCACAACCTTGAAACTGCTGTCTGCAACCCTACGGCTCTAAAACGGAGCTTGAAACGGCCTCAAATGCCCAAAATAGCTGCGACAACACCCTAAAGGGCTTATGTGCAAAATATACAGTGCTATGTTTGCACACCAAATATCACAGCAATCTGAGATTTTCGCTCTGCCATGCTTCTAGTGCCTCCACATGCACTATCTAAGAAAGAGAGTGGAAGAACAGGAGAGCTTCTTACCCATTGCTTGCTTGCTCGAACCTCGCTTCTTCTCCTTCACTTCAACCTTCAAAATTAGCCTCTCTCAATAGTGCAGGCTCTGATACCATGTCAAGAATTGCGTGGTGGGGGGACTTGCTTGAGCTGCTGCGTCAAACACACACTGTATACACAAGAGGAAGCTCACTCAAGAACACAAGAAGAGAGATGGAGGCCAAAACATCTTCTTGCTGATTTCTTCTTCTTCTTCCACACACTATACCATGTACCAAAAGTATGGATAAGATACAACATAAAGGAAAGTGGCCTACTAAGTCAAATAGTGTATAACAGACTACACTAATCGACTGGCGCTATGTCTTTGCCAGTTGTAGGTAGGTGTAACAAACTAAATATAATAAGTGACAAGTTAGTGGCCATGTGAGTATCATAATGACCACCAACGTGCTAAGTGTAGACGTGCGGACCCATCTAGCCAAGCAGTCCATCATCAATGTCCGCACGTGTTGAGCTTGCCATCTCAACATAAGACCATTTAACAATTATGATTCTATTCAACCTATTAATGGTTAGGAAAGTTCTAAAAAATTTCGATACACTTAAAAACATAACCTCAAGCTTGCATAGAACCCAAAAGTAGAGGAAAAGAGTTTAAATATTTGTAAACTCAAATACTAAGGCAATGTCGCATATGAGCTTTACGTATGGTTAATCTCAATGACTTTGACTCATTTAGAAGCATGTGATGGATATGTCTTGCCTCTTTGGGTAGGATAAAAAAGTAGACGTCCATATTTCTAGAGAAACTAAATACAAAGTGAATAGGATCAATTTTTTCGTGATGCACAACATGTGAGAGTAGGAAGTCCCACAAAAATTAAACTCTATAATGATTCTAAACGTGCTACATAGAAATAGTTGTTACATAATCAAGGCTTTATTCTAGGTTATGCTTCCTAGCCTACTGCATGGTAGTGAAGCACCTTAGAGTATACTCAAATATTTATTCTACGTAATTCTTCATACACTAGGTAGGAGAGAGAGAGAGAGAGAGAGAGAGAGAGAGAGAGAGAGAGAGAGATTTACAACACTTTGAATCCAAAGGTCATCCCAATAATTACTAGCTAAATGGACATCAATTAGGTGACATGTTCCACAAATTGTTTCACATAATTACATAATTACAACCTTTTTAGACTAATTACTACCTAGCATAGTTACGTAAGTGTAAATATGTTTGTGCCTTTTACACATGAGCAAACAAACCTTCAATTAGGTGACATGTTCCAAAAAGTGCCACATGTTCTAAAAGATGTTATGTATTTACTTTTGAAAATGAAAGTTGCTTGCACATGTGCAAATCCAAGATTCCATAAAATGATGACTTTCTTACTTCCACGTGGAAAGTAGATTGAGTTTGTTACAAGTTGTTGATTTTTCAAAGAAGACACAAGGCATTATTGGTTTAAAGTTCAAGAAAGCGTTTTTTTTATAAATTGACTCAATTGATTATATATTTCTTTAATTATCTTCACATATGGATTAACAAATAGAGGTGAAATCTTCTAGGTTAAACATGATTAAAACTACATAAATTTAGTGTTGGGTACATAGCTTATGTAGCAAATACCTATAGTAGCTACATGTTAAGAGACATGGTATAAAGCTATCACCTCCCTAAGATTATCTAGAAAATTCAATGATTTTGACGAGTACAATGATAGCAAGTTTGAGTTACATAGATCTAGAGCTAGCTATATAACTTATGATGCAAGTATCTATAGCACCTACATGATAGGGGGCATGGTATATAGTTATTACCTCCGTAAGTGTGATTATGGCATTCATGGCTTTTGATGAGTATAATGATAATGAATTTGAGTTATTACCTTCCTAAGGGTGACTAGAACATTCAAAGCTTTTGATGAGTACAGCGACAATGAGTTTGAGTTAGTACCTCCCTAAGGGTGACTACAAAATTCAAAGCTTTTGATGAGTACTATGATAATGAATTTGAGTTACATTGATTTTAATATTGGCTATATAGCTTATGATGTAGGTATCTATAGCAGCTATATGTGAAGGGGTTTGGTATATAGTTATTACCTCCCTAGGGGTGGCTAGAAAATTAGAATCATGTAACGATTACAATGATGATGAGTTTGAGATAAACAACAAAAGTAGAATGCCTCGTTCTTTGTGATGTATAGTAATTATTCACAAATTTAATGAATACAATCTGTATTTTCAAATGGCCAATCTTTGTGATTTTATATAGGTATTGTTTAGCATTGTTTACGTCTAGTTCCATTTTTAGTTTCTACCGTTTGTTTACATTTCAAGGGCCAACATGATTACAACACTCTTTGGAACTTGAAACTTTAATCTTATTCTTATCTTTGTCACTAGTTACATCAAGTTGTTTAGGTCTCTAAATGCAATCGCACTAGCTTTATCATTAACATCAAATTTTTCATCGCCTCAATTGCACATATGTATTCATTAGAAAGCATTGAAAAGCTTTTTAAATGAGATATTCCAAGAAATTAGTCACATCCTTGTACTTAGGTCATGTTGGAGTAAAGTCAGGGAGAACCTTCAAGGGATTAGACATTAGTTTTGCAAATTCATGGGGTTAAGTTGAGCTATAAAATCATGTGGAGTAGTTGATTGTTGATGCTTCCTACATTTGATGTGGCAATCTAGATTGAATTCATATCATAGGACATTTAGATCATAGCTTACAACACCTTGTCTAGTCAATATAATAATCATGAAGTTTTGGTCTTTCCTCTTCATATTATTGTCATGTACTTGTGACTTCTTTACCAACAAGATATGGAATATATTGGCTCTCCCTTGAAAAAAGAAGATGTCCTTAAGAACTATTCCATACAATCTCTCTTTCTATTATTTACTTGCACGCATTGACATAATTCACCTTTGTGGTGCCAATTTTCAATAGTGACTTCAACATGGACGTACTTGCACAATGAACTTGGGATCTATTTTCCACGATAATCATCACTTCAATACCTTTTTCATGCTCATATAGTTTCTAGATAAACATAGCTCCAATCATTCAAGTGCTCCTTTATGCTTTTACAACACTTCATGATGCTCCTAGCAAATCATATAACTAAAATATGTAGTGTTGCATAAAGCAAGAATGAACTAGTCAAGCTTCCAAACATGCAAGTAACTTGCACATTGTGAATGATGGTGTGCATGAAGTAACTTGCACACTATGATTGTACACATGTGAAACCTATATAAGAAAACCTTCTTATATTACCCAATCAAGATGTTAGAAACTTTTTTGTTCCCCATTTGAGTGCTTAGTTGAGTTCGTGAATCTTATTATATCATCATTAAAGGCATGGGCTACACAACTTTTGCCATAGAATTGGAGGTGAAAGTACATCCAAAGCGCATGTGGTATGCATGCTTCAAGGATGCACATCGAGGTAAGATGTAATACTAATACTTCAAATTTGTAGCACATCAGCAACTTCATACAAGTCTGTTGAAAGCACATGTTAGCAATGATGGTCTGCCTAATGGTTGCTACTTTCCTTTTCTCTTAAAGTAACCTCTGCTCCAATACTATTTCAATCGATTCTAGTTATGAAGCTATAAAGTGGAGCTTGTTGTTTTACTTTATGATATATTAATTCTCTCAATGCATATTACTTCATGCAGCTCTACCAAAAGTACTTCCGGATCATTGGATCAAAATTGAAAATTGCGGAGGTTGTGGATGCTCCAAAGGAAGTGTCCGTGAGGTGAATTATGGAAAGGGTAAGGATTGCAAAGTTTTTCCTCTCCAATGACATATTTATGAAATTGAAAGACTACTTAGGTGCACTGCGTTCAGGTCTTCATAATGCCTGTGTATCAAACAATTGAACAACTAAGATTTTTGAAAAATGAAGCTTCTCATACCATTAAACAGTATGAGGAATCAATTATGGTTGATTAGTATTATAGAAAAAAACGCAAAGTTTCTAAATAGAAACAATGTAATGCAACTATGATCATACATAATGCTTCAAATGTAATGCAACTATGGTCATAAGTAGTCCTTCAAATGTTGTTTGGAGATAAAAGATACTTGAATCCAAGAGGAGATGTGATTACATTCATAACTAGTCCTTCCAATGTTTTCTACAATGCAAATATAAGTGTGATCATAAGAAGAAGGTGTAATTATGATCATAAAGAGTTTATCAAATGTTGTTCACAAATGAATGTAAAATGAAAGTCCTTCTACACATGGAACAAAAATTTGCTGAGATAATAAAGCTATTTTCTAGATGGTCACATACATCTTCAAAGCTCAAGTATTATTGTCAAACATATTAGAGAGCAAAGGAAATGCATAGGAAAAAGGTTTTCCAATATTTGTGATGCCATAATGTAAGCAATATGAGACATTGACTATGTGTATAAGAATGGGTTTACTTGAAGTCGAACTCCATAAAAAATTGTTATTAATTCTCATTTTAAATAAATTTATGTTATGTTATTTTAAATATTTGAGCTAGATTCAAGTGTCTATTGTCATTATGCAGCTTTCATGTACCAGCGATGCAATGAAACCATTTTGGAGCTAGATGATAACAACTTCTATGTAAAGTTAAAAGTTGTGGAATTGGGAGGAATGCTAGACAAACTTTTACACCACCATGTTCACGCTCTCAATATAGTGCAAGGCCCAGATGCGAACTCTTGTTATGTGAGGTGGTGCTTAGAGTATGATAACCTTGGAAATCACAAATTTCATGAGGCCTTCAAGCATGAAGCTGTTCGAATTATTAGGATCACAGAGAATTACTTACTAAGCCATAATGATTACAAAAATGCAATCTAATGCCATAAAAGTAGGCATTACAATCTCCATGTTATATCCTTTCGCATAAAACCACATCCCCCAATGTTCACCTTATATGCTTTTATGTAAATTGTAATGTTTGCCATACCTACTCATGTAACTTGCATCTTAGATGTTATATTTTTCTCTTGTAAATACATGTATTATTGTGATTACACATTTCCCAATGAGAAGATACTCATATATACACTCACATATTAGGTCTATTTTTTCTTGAAGATCGATGAATTATTAGTCTTAAGATGACACTTATGTAAAAAAATATATTTGGATGCATTTTGCAATGTTTAGTACTAAAATCAAAATAAAGGTGGCCACGGAAAATAATTATAAAATACAAAATGTTTACTTTGAAATACTTAAAATTTTCACTTTAAAATAATCTTTAGGAAGTATCCAAATAAAAATTTCAATCTATAACGGACTTGAACTATGTGAAGATGTGAAAATTACCTTTAACTCAACAAGGGTGCAGAGAGGCATGTAAGTAGTGCTCTTTGAGGGTCTATGCATTTGTTGGAAGCAAAGCTTGGTGGACATAACTTTGGAAACTATGCACTCAAGAGAAAAGAGGTTCATATTTTATGGCCCCACTAATGATTAAGCTACCACAATGATGTAATGGACAGCTACAACATGTCAATATTTGATGCTTTTCTATGGTTGCAAAAAGTGGACCAACAAGTCTTTATGTATGGTGGATACAAGACACCTCAAATACATCGTAATGGCAATCCAAGAAGATCTCTAGCTATAAAATATTTTAATATTTCAAATTTTAGCTAGATTAGGAAAACTTGATTATGAGCATGAGAGATGTGTTACTTGCATATTGTTGGTGTGCAAGATTATCAACAATTATTATTATGAGACTAGTTGTTTTTACATGCAATCCTATGCATGGACCACTATCTCATGGCTTGCTCATTAGAAGAAATAGTTGGTTGAGAGTGAAGTGTTGAGGTTGTATGTAAAAGTTCATAGTAATGCATAGGAGCGCCGCCCCCCCCCCCTTTTTTTAATCTCTAGAATTTTAGAGTGAGATAGTAGTCTTCTTAAAAATTTAGAAGCTACTCAAGGGTATCTAATTCTTTCTAGGAAGGATACTTCCTTTCATGAGCAATCAAGCCCATTGCACATGACATCCACGTTTTGTGATAGACTATTGTAGACTTTTCAAGCAAAGTGGTGTGCTATTCAATGGAAGATTCTCTCTCTACATCAATTCCATATGCCATTGTGGAAAAGAATTTTTTTCTACTAGGCATGGTATTTGTTCTTTAAGAGGATCTATATTTTCTTAAGACCAACGTGGTTTTTAGAAATTGAAATTTTAGGAATCTTGTTGCTTGTTCCCTAGATAATTTGATGTAGAGTCATTACACACACACAAATGCACACACACATGCACACACACTCTCTCTATGTGTGTGTGTGTGTGTGTGTGCATGCGTGCATGCATGCGCGTGCGTGCGCATGCGCACATGCACATGCAAGTAACAACTTGTAGGCTTGACCAATAGTTCACTACTATAGGCTACCTTGAAATAGGTGTGCGTTTCATGCATGCACGAAAGGATTAAGCTTGGATATTTGTCTCTTTTATTAATAGGCATACAATGGGATTGCATAAATGAAAGAAAATGAGATCAACTTTCCTTGAGATAGAATTAACATAGGTTTGTTAGGGGTTGAAAGGGACTACCATATTTCTCATATGTAGGGGCACCTTTGTGTGGTTCCAAGGGTTGCAAAATTGGGTATAGATATGCATGAAATTGGATTGCAAGGCCCAACAAGATTTAACAACAATTAATAAATATAGTTAAATTAACCTCCAATTGAAAACAAATTATCTTATTATGAATTTCTTGTAGAATAAGATTCATCTACAATTTTTCAAAAGCAATTCCTTGAGCAATAAAATTCATATACAACTTTTTGAAAAGAAATCTTACCTTTGTGATCTTCAATTAGATCCTATCCATTAGAGATCTTATCTTTGTGATCTTCAATTAAATCCTAGCCAGTAAAGCATTTCACACTTTTGCATTGGAGTGCATGGGTTAGTAATTTGGGCCTTTGGTCACATTGACTTATAAAGCTATTACATTGTATTTTGTGGATTTGCATTAGTGAGTGGATACATAATTAAGAATCTTTTGTACTTTAGGACCTTATAAGAGAATAGTTGTTGACCAAATTACTTTGATGCTTATGTTTAGCTGGTGTATGATTAATCTTAACTTCTCATACTTGTGATAAATGATAATGAGTTGTGTCTTGTTGCAACTACTATTTTGGCATTCTAGACAAAAGATTTTAGCTACAAAATTATTAAGAAAATGAAATTGGTGTGTTTATTTGATTTTGATGAGAGAGAATATACATTGGTCTCTTCTCAAAAGCTCTAACCATTTTTTGAGTGTGTTATTTTTGCGAGCTTTCAATTTCGTGCTTTTGCAATTGAAACTGATTTTTTGAGATTTTTGAAACAACCTTGGGTTTTTTCTACAAAAGACATTGACATTATTGCTAAAACTCTTTCTACCCTCCATATCAAAACAATTTCTCACATAGTTAGGTGGCATTCTTCATAAAGCCCACTTCTCCCGTGCCACTTCTACTTCTTCTACATAGGTCGATGTTCCCATGTTTGGCACACTTACTCCACTTGCAAAGGGCTTGACTAGTATATCTTCATCCTCCTCCTCATCATGGATATATATCTCTTCCATCGGACACATGCCCCCTTATTGCTAGCCAATTTGCACTTACCTCATCTAACATGAATCTAGCAAAGTTAGGTGGATCGTGGCCCACATCAAACAATGATAGAATTTAAATTTCTCCAAAATAAGATTTGAGACTCTTTATCCTCCTCTTTAAATTTGCATATTGCAATCATCTACAATGCTCTCATGCTACTTGATGATTAATACGTTAGTACAATATTTGCTAGCAATAATTCAATTTCAATATAAGCTGTAATAATGTTTCCACATATGTGGGATCATAAATAGAACAAGACATAGTTGCCCACCCATCAACCCTATGGGTGCGATCAAAGTGCATCCATGCACTTCATAGATCTTCAATCCCTACTCGTCTTGTATGATTCACTAAGTCCACCCTTGATGTTGGCCCCTTGGTGAACATTTTAAATAAGTAGCACTTCTCCTTAGCATCACCTTTCCTTGGAAATCTACTTCCATGGAAAAATGGGATGACTGAACATTTTAGCAAAAGAAGTATGTTGTCATACCCATCACTAACAACCTAATCTTGATTAGCTCTCTCTTGTGAAATAATATCTTTGAACCTATGCATTTACTAGATGGTTAATTTCAAATGCAGGGCATACAAAGCTAGTAGAAAGTAATAATACACAAGCTTACCTTTTATTCTTCACAAGTGGCATCATTTCTTCTAAAAAACGATTAAGATCCACCTTAGTTGCCTGTGATATGTCTTCTTTTGTCAAAGATTCAAACAACATCTACTGACTGACTAGCATTTGTATTTTTTGTGGGCCCCCCTTTTCAATCTTTAGGAATGTGTTGACAAGGCTCTACACCTTTTCAATGGTTTCCCTCTTTGTGCAATGTTGAACACTGTAAGCATGCTCCCCCAACCAACCATGTCATTGTAGGGTCTAGTGGCAACACATAATAGATCGAGCATCTACAAATGGCTGTACAACTAGCAACCTTTTGACAATAGTGACATGTTATCTTAGAGTTTCCCTCACTTGCAGGATAGATCATGCTCACTTGTCTATCCAAGTGACCATGGAAAAAAACATCATAGTATTTTCTTTCAATTATGTAGTAAGGACAAGTGATCCTAAGAAATTGAAGATTTCCAAGACAATAGCTTAAGTGCACTACGCATTGTATTGCCATATTTGTTTGTAGGGGCAGTGACCAAAGGTGACCATCATATTTTTTTTCCATACCCATCATTCCTTTCTTACTATGTGTAGTTGGAAGCTCAAAAGCAATCATACCATTATGTTGAGTTGGAAGCTCATCCACCTTTTGTGGAGGTCCATAGAGCGCTAGTAATTTTTTCAATCTACCTAGACTAGCTTTCTCCTCAATGAAGGCCACATTGGACTTATCATAGGAAGCACATCCTGGCTTTGGCTACCCACACGTAGCTCATCCTTAATATCTATGTCATGCAACCCCATGTGGACACCTCTGTCATTGTATGCAACTTTTGAAATTGCCACTTCATCAACATCCTTGTTATCATTTGAGGGTATATCAAGACACACTAGAGTTGATTTGCTATAACCAAGAGTATAATCAATGGGGTCATTAGACTCATATTTTACTGACTCACTCAGAATAACCTCTCCATTTTGCAATGAAACCCTATGCTATATGTAATCATTAGCTACTCTCCATGTCAAAATGGTGAAACTTGACATGTTGTGCTCTCTATAAGGTTAGTATTTGATGAAAGAGAAGAAAACTATGTATTGAGCTTACAGTGTGGATTTGATAAAGAGCAGGAAATTGTTCATGAATTGAGGACTGTGTAAAGGAAAAAGGGAGCTATAGATGAAGTCTCAAGAGGTTTTGAATAACATAAAAGTTGTAGTAGTCGTCACCACAAACCAAGAGGACTAAACTATGAATAAGAAAGGATCATCAAAATTTAAGAGCCACAATGAATGAGCAAATTCATCAGAATTTAAGAGAAAATTTTAAGACTCAATCACTCACCCACCTTCATTCTTTATTTCCCTCTCTCTCCCTCACACACACACTCTCACAATTTTTTTATTTATTTTTCATGAATGTCTCTCACATACACACACTCTCTCAATCTCCACCTCCTCTCAAAATGCTTCAACCATATGCCACTACTTATTTATGAGTTTTTTATTTAATTCATGATAGATGTCATCTTGATATTTTTGATATGTCCCTACATATTGCTTCATTCTAACAATTCACACTACACTTATGCCCTCTTAAAACAAGTTTGTTGGTGGTGTTCACTAAGCGTCCTTGTCGAAGGGCAATCATCTCAAGCCATGAATCCACATGGGATAATGTTCAAGCAAGATAGAAGAAGGACTACAAGCATGTTCAAAGTTTCTCCCTTACTGTAAGTTAGCTAAGACAACAAGCAAGATGAAGGAATTGATATACTTTTAGAGAAGTTCAAGGATATGGTGGTTTCTAATTTACAAGGATATGGATCTTTTATTGAGACTAACTCAAAACATATTTTATTCAAAAATAACTCATGAGATTCTAACAAGAGTAAATCTTTATTTTGTTCACAAAGGGGAAAGGTGGTATGAGGATATCTCTTAAAAGTTGGTACGAGAAAAAAGAAGTGGTAAAGAGGAGCGAAATTGAATAGCTTTTAGTAGTCAGAGAAGATCTTAGTTACCATGGCTACTTAGTCATAGATGCCTTCAAGTGGTTCTCATCATGGTTTGCAAGGCTCTTTCTTCATAAGCACAAGGTTGATGAAGAGTGTGATGTCTCTTCATTTTGATTGCATGGCCCTTAATTGTAGTTGTTATTCATAAGGCACCATGAGCAAGCTCTTCTAGTTAATGGCCCATGTACTGCAACCCCTCTCAATAAGACAATTAGGTTCTTTTTATCCTACTTAGCCAATGCACTTGTTGTAGACTGCATCTTTCTTGTCTTATGATAGCTATTTCAAGTATGCAAGAAATCCTTCAAACATGAAGGATATTGGCCAACATCTCAAACCTCCTCACTCGACTTGTTCCTCACAACCTAAATTATTGTTAAATATGTCCACCTTCTCCATCTCTTCAAGAACATCTTGTTTCTGATCACAACATGGAACCATCTTACTTCTCCTCTTATTTAGTTGTTAGAAGAGTAAGATCAAATCGTAAGGAAATGGAAAAACACATAAGAATGAAACCGCAATGAGAATCAGGTTTTCTTTCTCCAACATCTTTGTTCATTGAGATATTGAAGGGGAATTGGGGTGAGTGTACTTAATCTCCAAAACTAGAGAGGTGAAAAGAGAGATGATTTTGTGTATAAGTCCTCTTGTTTTTTGAGAGTGGATGCATGCATATGTGATAGCACGTGCATACATAAATGTCTATATTTGGAGACATATTAGATGTTCTTGTATGCATGCATGTGAGACTACGTAAAGTTTTATCTATGTGCTCGTGTATGGGTATTTATGTATATGGTTGTTTTATGTGCTTTTGTACATCATTATACATCATTATATAACTGTATGTGAGTGTGTTTTCTTATGTATGTGTGTATGCATAGTTTGTGTATCTAACTATGTGTGCAAATGCACTTGTTTGCATGCTTATTTGAGTGTTGCTAAAAGTGTGAAACTTTGTTGCATGAATAGGGGCATATTACCCTTAACTTCAAGACCAAATAAGCAATTTTGCAAGCCCATGTGAAGGAGAGGAGGTTGACAAAGGAGTGCAGAGAGACAGTCTCAAAGGGGGAAAAGGAGGATTCGAGAGACGTCGACGGACAGAGAAAGGAGGAGACCATATGGAGGGTAACGTAGTGTGGGGGGTGGGGGAGAAGACCGAAAGGGGGGAGCTCAAAAGCCGGTCTGGTGTAAAGGCGATTGTAGCAAGCTTGGAGAGAGATGCTTCAAGGGACAAATAGGGCCAAAAGATGAATATTCAAGGAGTGTGAGGAATCATTCTATGGGAAACCGCACTGGAAAGCAAGGCAATTAAACTCAAGAGCTGGATGCTACCATTTGTGTTGCCCGTTTGATCTCTTCTTGACCCTACGTTTTGTCAATTTGTGCTGATGTCCACCTTGTTGTGATTGACCTACTGCCACACAGCTGCATTCACCTGTGTTGTTTGTTTGCATCGAGAATATGCTACTCTCTCCAACGTCTCCATAGACGTGCTAATTGGTTGTTGCTGACAAAGAAAAGCTCTATCCCACCCTGTTTTCTCCCAAAAAAACTAGTGATGTTCTAGTTTTTCTGAAAAGAAAAAGGGGCTAGATCCCCCCCATTGTCCGCATGGACGCAAACAATTGAGGGGCTCTGCTCCCCTTTTTTCCAAAAAAGTAAGTAATCCTAATGTCCTTGAGTGTAAGAAACCATCTGTATGAAAAACTCCACCATGTACCAAGTGGTAATTTCAAAAGCAATGTCAAGACTTTGATGGGATAAGATGATAAAGTGTAAGCAGTGTCATGGTAAAGTACAAGCTGTGCATTTGATTGTGAGACTTCTATTGCAAAAGGTTTCAAAGCATGTCTATCATTGTTGATTCACATGGCTTCAAGTCCTTCTTCAATAAGATAGAAAGTAGGACTGCATCATCTGCCAAAGTATCAATTTCACTTAGTTTCACCACACCAGATTGTTTGGGGAAGCCTTTTTCTTGCATTTTCCTTCTTTCAGATGAAGTAGACCTAATAAATGCTAATCTTTTTTTGCCAACAGACTAGAAGGTAGTGCAAAAAGCACCTCAAATACAATTGCTGAGCCTTTGTTCTCAAATTGGATCCAAACATGTCAAACAAATTTTTTATAAAGCACCTCACAACACGTCTAGCTAAGAAGATCCAAACTCAAACTACCTTCAATGAGGTAATACTCTTGATGTTATGTGAGGTCAGATCAACCTAAATACAAGCATGAGAAGAACCTAACAATCATAATCATGAAACATTGGTAGTCCAAAATGAATAGACAACTAGGGATTATATGTTTCTTTTTGAAAGACAATAGCAAAGCCTTGAATTAGAAGTTCCCGATCCAAATTGTAAGAGGTCTAATTTTGAAGCTTTCCACACAACTAATGTCCATAGATCCTACTCCTAACATTCTTGACCAAGCAAAAGAAAAACAATCCCAACAACCATTTGATATGGATTCATTCTTACTTCATTGAGACAACCTTTTCTTGCTCAAAAATGTGTCAAAGATAAACGAAAATTTTGAATTGCCATGAATTGTAGTCACAAGTCAATGAGAGCACATAATTCATTAATGGCATTTATCCTTAAAAATATAGCATTGCACAAAGAGAGAGAGAGAGAGAGAGAGAGAGAGAGAGAGAGAGAGAGAGAGAGAGAGAGAGAGAGAGAGAGAGAGAGAGAGAGAACCTTCTGATCTACTTTAGAAAGAACAAGGCCCGAATCCGCATATGTGGATGAATAAGAGATGTATAGGATGATGACGAAGAGGGCAAGCAAGTGCAAGTACCCCATGGCTTTGTGTGTGTATGCGCATGCATTTTTTTCCTAGTCTGTTTGGAATGAAAACCCTTCTCCCTCCCTTCGGCCATCTCTTTGAGACTTTTTGCAAGAGCTACTACCAGATTTCCATAAGAATCTACCCTTCTTAGATACCACTGTACGTACTGGTTATCTACAGTCATTGATAATACGATGTTCGGGCATATCAAGAATGCAGAAACTTGACATGCACCTTGGACAATTTTTGAAAATATGTTTTTAGTAAATACAAAGGCACGAAAGATTCAACTCAAGCAAGAGTTGAATGCATTCAAGAAAGGGAAAATATTTGTCAGTGAGTATGTGTTAAAGGTGAATGCCCGATGATGATGATTTGGTTTCATCCACTTTGAGTGGCCTTAACAATGAGAAGGCATGGAAATCATTTGTTACTTTAGTATATGTATGGAAGCCATTTCAAGATTTTGATGAGTTGATCTTTCTCATGATTACCTGAAGAGATCAATATGCAGGGTGATTCATCTTAAAAAAATGGTGAACAGGTTCAAGCATTTTACTCAAGTTTAGGAAGAGGACATGGTAGATCCTCTTTGAGAGGCCGTGGTATAGGACGTGCTGGCGATAACCAGCAAAACAGATTCAATAAGCAATTTGGTGAAATACAGGTTTCAGGAGGCCGAGGAAACTTTAGAGGCAGGGGGAGCTCTAGAGGAAGAGGAGGATGGCAGAATAGAGGTTCTGGTAATTCTGCTATTATTTGCCATTATTGTGGCAAAATAGGCAATATTACAGCCTATTGCTATGCAAAGAAGGATGATATTCGCAGTGGTAAATTGCAACAAGGAAACTATGCATCGTCTTCACGATAGAATGAAGACAAAAATGAGCGTCTGTTTGTTATGCAGCATATGATGAATGCAATTACAGGAAAGGGGACACATGATGCTGTATGGTATGTCGATTTAGGTGCATCTAATCATATGACCAATCATGTTGAATGGTTTGGAGAGATGCATGACCTACAAAATCTAGGTTATGTGCAGACGGGTGATGATTCATGCCACCCAATTTCACACATTGGAAAGGTTCCCTTGTTCTTGTAGATGGCCATACAAAGAGTCTGGCAGATGTATTACATGTGCCATCAATCACAAAGAATCTAGTGTTTGTTGGCTAAATGGTAGAGCAGGGGTTGCAGGTCCGATTCAATGCAAAAGGTTGTTTTGTAGAAGACTTTAATGATAAGTGCAAGTTGGTCGCAAAAGGAAGTAGAGTTGGCCGAATGTTCACTTTAGATGCTGGAATTCCTGCAATGATGATGCTATGTATGCTAAAGGAAAAGGAGTAGTTGCAGATATTGAAATATGGCATAAACATATTGGACATGCAAATGTGCAAAGGCTAAAATTAATGTAGTCCAGAGGATTGGTTACAGAGTTGCCTTCTTTTAGAGTTGCATAATTTCATAAAGTCTGTGAAGCATGCCAGTTTGATAAGCAGGCAAGACAACCCTTCTCGCATGGCAGAGAAGTGAGTAGAAAAATACTTGATGCAGTGCATACTGATGTTTGGGCGCCTACACAAAATGTATCTCTTGGTGGCAGCAAATACTTTGTCACATTTATTGATGATTGCTCAAGAAAGTTATGGGTATACTTCATGAAGGAAACCAGTGATGTGTTTGAGCACTTCAAATTTTTTAAGACAGCTGTTGAAACAGAAATAGGCTTAAAAGTGAAGTGCGTGAGATCAGATGGAGGGGGAGAGTACCTCTCTAATGAGTTTACTGGCTTTTTGAGGACTCATGGGATAAAGATGCAATTTACTTGCAGGTATACCCCAAAGCAAAATGGGGTTGCAGAAAGAAAACATAGGCATATTGTAGAAGTTACACGGGCATTAATGGATGAAAAGAATATGCCCAAACATTTTTGGTCTGAGGCTGTCCATACTGTTGTCTACATTATGAATAGAACTCCCACAACTGTAGTTCATGGGATGACTCCTGAAGAATGCTTTACTAACAAGAAGCTTGATGTATCGCACTTGAAGGTATTTGGCTATGTTGCATACGTTCATGTGCGAGATGAGCTATGGAAGAAGCTTGATCCAAAGGCAGAAAAATGTGTTTTTATTGGATACTCTTTAGAGCAGAAAGGGTATCGCTGTTATAACCATGTCACACGTGAGTTCAGAGTGAGTAGGGATGTTATCTTTGATGAGATGGAAAGTTGGTATACACGTGATGGTGATGTTTTGGATGATGATAATGATCAGGATAGCTATGTGCATAAAGATAAACAAGAATCATGGAGTCTTAGTGGACCAGAAACATCATTTGGTACTACACCTACAATGAGCCCTAGGTCTGGGAGACTAAGGACTAGCCCCACATCTTCAGGTGGATCTATAAGTGTTGCAGGGAAGGACAAAGAAAAGAAGAAAGTGTTGGATGGTAATGATGTATCTACTAGTCATTTGGGATTTGACAGAGATTCCAGTGGTTCAGAGAGTTTGGATGATGAGCTTAGTATTCCTTCAATCAGGACACCAGGTGTACAGAGGGCTCAGAGTAATGTAAAGGCTCCATTGAGTGATCCGGTGGTACGTAGATCTAGCAGGGTCAGATACCCTATTAAAAGATTTGGTTTTGAAGGTTATGCAACTCACCATTATGCTTATATGGTGAAACTAGTTGAGAATGTTGAGCCCACTTGTTTTGAGGATGCTATTGGTCATGCTCATTGGGATGGAGCAATGGATGAGGAGATGGCTGCATTAGAAGCCAATAAGACTTGGGATTTGGTACCCTTACCTAAGGATAAGAAAGCTATCAGTTGTAAGTGGGTTTACAAAGTCAAGCATAATGCAGACGGTTCAGTTAGCAGTACAAAGCTAGGCTGGTTGCAAAAGGCTATGCTCAAACATATGGCATAGATTATGAAGAGACATTTAGTCTAGTTGCTAGGATGGCAACTGTTAGATGTGTGATTGCCGTGGCAGCAGCCAAAGGTTGGAGTTTGTAGCAAATGGATGTTAAGAATGCCTTCTTGCATGGTGAATTGCAAGAAGAAGTGTATATGGAGCAGCTAGCAGGTTATGAGGATTTAGAGCATCCCACATATGTGTGCAGGTTAAAGAGGGCTCTCTATGGGCTTAAGCAAGCACCTAGAGCATGGTCTGACAAGATTGGAGAGTATCTTGTCAATATTGAATTTTGTATTTCTGATGTTGATCACTCACTTTATGTGAGAAAGGGAGATGCAGGTTTGGTCATCATAGTCATCTATGTGGATGACTTGATTATTACAAGTGACAGTGACAATGGGATTGCTGAAGTTAAGGACTTCTTGAAGAAGAAGTTTGAGAGAAAGATTTGGATGAGCTGAGATACTTTCTTGGTATTGAGGTGATCAGATGTGATGATGGTATATGGCTGTCCCAAAGGCAGTATGGCTTGGATATGTTATCCAAGTATGGTATGACAACATGTAAGTCTCTTTCAGTACCATTGGAGCAAAATGTCAACTTGAGTGCTGACATTGGGGATGAGATAGAAGACCCTACTATGTTCAGGAGGATAGTAGGGAGTTTGATTTACATGACTATCACAAGGCCACACTTGAGCTATGCTGTTGGCCTTATCACTCAATTTATGCAAATGCCTAGAAAGCCTCATTTGGATGCAGTTAGACGTATATTGAGGTATGTGAAGTCCACTTTACATTATGGAATTTTTTATGAGGTAGGTAAGGACGTACAGGTCTTTTGATACACAGATGCAGATTGGGATGATAGCATGTCGGACAGAAGATCTACAAGTGGATTCATGTTTTCCCTTGGTAGTGCAGCAGTTACATGGAGCAGCAAAAAGCAACCTATAGTTGCTTTATCGAGTACAAAGGCTGAGTATAGAGGTGCTGCTATGGTAGCATGTGAGGTGGTATGGTTGCAAAAGTTATTAGGTGATTAAGACGTGCAAGTGGTCCAGTTGTCATTCATTGTGACAACATGAACAGCATACAACTAGCTAGGAATCCAGTGTTCCATGCTAGGACAAAGCACATTGAGGTGCACTACCACTTTGTGAGAGAGAAGGTACTTGCAGGAGAGATTGACTTGGTATATGTCAGCACACGGGATCAGATAGTTGACATTTTCACAAAGGCATTGGGTGCAGAGAAGCTTCGAAAGTTTCGAAGCTTACTTGGAGTTGCGGAGATAGAATTGAACTTGAGGGGGAGTGTTGAGATGACAAGCTCAACACATGCAGACATTGATGATGGACCGCCTGTCTAGATGAGTCTGCACATCTACACTTAACATGTTGGTGGTAATTATGATACTCACATGGTCACTGACTCGTCACTTATTATATTTAGTTTGTTACACCTACCTACAGCTGGCAAAGATATAGTGCTAGTCGATTAGTGTAGTCGATTATGCATTGTTTGACTTAGAAGGCCACTTTCCTTTATGTTGTATCTTATCTATAGTTTGTGTACATTGTATAGTGTATGGAGGAAGAAGAAGAAAAAATCAGCAAGAAAACGTTTTGGCCTCCATCTCTCTTCTTGTGTTCTTGAGTGAGCTTCCTCTTGTGTATACAATGTGTGTTTGGCATAGCAGCTCAAGCAAGTCCCCCCACCACGCGATTCTTGACAGATAGGAGATGGGCAATTACCTCATTGATGAAGTGTGTTTCTTGATCACTAACAAGTTCAATGGGGCAACCAAATCAAGAGATTGCTTGCTCCATAAGAACTTAGTAGTCGTTCATGCGTCATTCTTTCAGGTGGCTCAAGCTTCCGCCCACTTTGTGAGGTAATCACTGGCAACGATGATGTATTTGGCTTGCAAATATTGAGCCACGTGGTTGATAGGCCCAATGAAGTTGATCCCCCATTTCTCAAATGGTTGTCGTGCTACGATGGGGCTTAGCTCCATTTTGTCATTGCTTACTAGCACTTTGGTCTTTTGGCACTCATCATAGTGCTTCATGAATCATGCCGCATCTTGAAAAAGCTTCAGCCACCACATTTGTGATTGCAACACCTTGCGGGCTATCGTATCTCCATCATCTTGCCCCAACCGATAGAGTTGACCTGCTATCAACTGATAGGGTTGGATTTTGAGAATGAGTCACCTCAGTTGAGCTTTTTCTATAGGTTGGTTAGGTAGTCCATGCTCAAGCACTTGGACTATGTCATCTTCTCAGTATGGCATTAAGTTGGCTTTAAACAGATCTCTTTCACTAGATAGGGTGAATAGATGTGTGTCTCACAGTTCGTCTCCAATGCCCTATCCAATGGCTTCTCCCGTGGGTATGCGAGACATATGATCAGCCATATAGTGCTTCTTTTCCTTGTGTACAATGACGGAGAAGTCAAATTCAAGGAAAAAGTAGCCATCGAGCTATGCATTCTATGGTGCAAGGTTTTTTCACTAGATATAGCAAGACTTGATGGTCAACGAAGAAAATAAAGGACGTAGCCAAAAGATAATGCCAAAATTTCTTTATTGTAAACACCATGGCTAACCCCTCTCGTTCGGATGTGGAGTAATTCATTTATGTATCTATGAGTTGTCTACTAGCAAAGCTCACTGGATAGTCTGGATTGTGATCCCTAGGCTGGCACAACACAACTCCTACTGCGAATTTTGAATCGTCAATATGAACACGAAAGGTTATGTTCCAGTCTGGGGCTCTTAAGATTGGTGCGGTGGTTAGATCCTTCTTCAATTCCTTGTATGCATGCTGGCATTCCTCGGTCCACTAGAATATTATCAGTAGCTTGTACAAGGGTCTAGCAATCAATGCATAGTTTAGCACAAACCATTGATAGTACCCTATATGGCATAGGAAGCACTGAACTCCCTTGTGATTGATCGTGGGTGGAATATCGACAATAACCCTGCCTTTCAAGAAGTCTGTGGCAATGCCATTATTGGACACCATATGCCCTAGGATTCATCCGTGCTTCATGTAGAACTAGCACTTTAAGGGGTTAAACAAGAGGCAGTATAATTTGCACCGCTCGAAGACTACTCAGAGTTTGTCTAAGTGTTCCTTCTAGTTGGAGTGAACACACAAGTCCTCAATGAAGACCTCTAATTCTTTCCTAAGCATTTCTTTGAATATTGCACACATGAGTCTCTAAAAAGTAGCAGGTGCGTTAGTCAACCTGAAAGGCATGAGTATGTAGGTGAAGACACCCCATTCAGTATTGAAGGTGATCTTGTGCCTATCGTCAGGGTGCACTTGCACCTAATTGTATTCTGAGAAGCTGTCTAGGAAATTGTAGGCCTCCTTGCCTGCCACTCTCTCGAGCATGTGTTTGGTGTATGGCAATGGATAATTGTCCCTCTTGGTAGCAGCATTCACTTTCTTGTAGTTGACACATACTCTGATCTTTCCATTCTTTTTCAATATGATCACTATGGGCAAGACCCAGTCTATGTGCTCAATCTTGTAAATGAATCCTACCCTTAGGAGCTTGTCAATTTCTTCATGGACCACATGAGCATGCTTGGGATTCATAGGGTATGGTCACTACTTAACCGGTGTTGCATCGGGGATCATGGGGATATTATGAGTTACGACACTCGGATCTACCCCTTTTAGCTCATCGAGGGACCAAGCAAAGACATCCATGTACTCTTGCAAGAGAGCCATGAGACTTGCTTCCTCTTCCTCGGTCAAGTCATTGGCAATAAAGATAGGTCGAGGAGTCACTCCTTCCTTAACTAGATCAACCTCCTTGACTTTGGCTGGTCATTCTGTTGGTTCGTTGGATTGCCCTTATCATTTGGCTCCTAGCAAGATCACTACCCTAATGCCTTTCTTAAACTTAGTAAATCCCTTTGGAAAGTCCTGCAGTTTCCTTTGCTCTTTAGCTTGCGTATCCCTAGGCTGCTTGTGACATTCTCCCTTCAACCTTCAGTGCCTCAGGTGGACTGGCAGGTCCCCTTTGGTGCGTTTGGTTTTAGGTGGTTATGGGACCTCAAGAACTCTGTCTGAACTTACTTGCGACTCAGAATCAAACTCTCTGTCTTCACTAGGAGAGGGAATCTCGCCTGGTGGTTGTATCTCAGACAGTGACTCTGTCCTAAGCACTGGCAAAGCATTCGGCTAGGCAATGCCTACTTGCTCGTAGTCAATTTCCCTCATATGCTCCAACCAGGCTCGGTCTCAATCCATGCGCATGACTCCTCTCTCGATTCTGAAGGCATACTTTCTATGCAGTTTGGAGTCAGCTTGAATTTGCTCTATCACCTTTCCCTCAATGTCATATTCTACTATGTCCAACTCTCCTTGGCTTCCATCACTGAAGGAATAGCAATCCTTGTATTCTTTGATAGAGCTATCCTCCTCTACGACTGCTCATCATCTCCTAGGTCTTGATAGGGTCTTTCGTTCTCGACAGTGGCTAAGGCCCAATTGTACATTAAGTTACACTCTTGTCCATTGCCACTTAGGTTCATCCAAGAGATCCTAGAGAGGTTTAAGGTTGGTGGCTCGATTGCCCGCTAGCTTGCTTGTTAGATATTCTAGGATATCTAAGAGTTCTCGCTTGTTACTTAGGGCATAGAGTTCAATGGGGTTAGGTTATCCATTTGAGCTTTTGGGCATCATGTAGATTGGCACTGTAGGCTCCTTCTTGGGCACTCTATCTCTCTCTATGGCTCGCTTATACTCCTTCTCCTCATCTGAGAATGGCAGATCGATTGTAGCAAGTACATGCATCCAATGTCGCTCACCCTCTCAGCAGCAAGGGATATAATCTATGAGTGGCCCATGAGAGTTTCTAATTTGTGCGTCACCTTTTAGTATGGTGGTGATGGCATCCAAGTTGTCTGATGTCGTCTTCCATGTATCCATCTCCACTCTTACTGCCTTTGTTCGATTTCCTAGGAAAATCAGACTATTTCCCTAGTCTTTTATGACCCGTGTATTGCGTATCTAGGGCCAACCTAATAGGATGTCATAGTCCACTCCCTTCATGACTACAAAGTCAAGAGAGAATTGGATCCCTACAATCTTCAATGGTTAGTTCTTCAATACTCCAAATGGCTGCACTTTCATTCCATTGGTTAGGGTGACATTGAACCTAGCATTCTCAATAGTTGGGTTAACCCAGTCCTAGAGTATTACGTGGCTCAGTACACTAATTCCTGCTCTCGTATCCACAATTCTGTTTCTTGTGGTGTCTCCTAGAGCTAGGACTGGTAGGACTGCATGCATTTTGGTGCCTTCCCAAAAAGCATTGATGTGCAAAGACTTGGGCACTGAGTGCAACATAAAATTGGGTATCTAAGTTACCATGTCATAATCATGTAGATCAGTTGGCCCTTGTCCCATTGGTCCTTTAACCCACTACTTTGGTTCTTGCCATAGAATTGGATGCTTCCTAAGAAGATCTCCTAGGCTTAGAGTCACTGAGGCCATTTAGTTGCTTGCCTCTATCCTAACTCTGTTTCTTGGCCGATAGTCATGTGACTGGTTTGCTGGCCAGTGTCATGTAGGCTATGTTTAAGCAGCATTGCTTGTGATACAGCCACGTTCCTCAACTTTGGTCATGGAGGCAAGACCTGTGTGCTTACACTTGAGAGATCATCAATCTCATCTTCCAATATGGGCTCACCATCCTTTAGGTGATCCTAGGCTTCTTTTACCTAGTCCTTGACCTTTTCGATAGCCTCAAGTTGGTGCTTTGGGTTGGACCTTTGCACTCGCCTCCTTCACTATCTTTGGAGTTGAAGTTTCTGCCTCTGCGTTTGTCACCTTTTTTCCGGCAAGTAGCGTTGTAGCACTCTCAATTTTTGGCATGACCTTTGCTTCAGCTTTCCTTCTCCTTTTCGTTTGACTTTTCTTTCCGATTGAGGCTACTTCTAAGTTACTGGGTCCAAGCAATGACATGCCGGCCTACTTTGTCTGTGCACGGGTCATGACATGTAGCGGGATGGGTGTGTCCTCTCTGTTAAATGTCTCAACTCTGAACAACCCCAATGGTATAAATGGCTCATTTTTCACACTAGAGGGTGGTCTTCATCTAAGCGTTCGGCAAACAGGTGAGCGATTCCACATTCTGGGCATCTAAGATTACTGATTAGTGTGCTCCCATTTGGGGTAGCATGAGGAGATATGTCCTCGGTATCCATAAGTCCAACATGAGATTAGTTCTTGGGTTTTCCCTCCAAAGGCTCTGCCTCTACCTCTACCTAATGCGATCATCAGTATAGGTTGGTAATCCATAAGGACTGCATTGCCCTCTTTGTCATATGATGCATAGGGATGCACATAAGGTTCTTTGTTGTTCGGCTCTTCCATATAGTGGACTAGAGCATCACTCGGTGGATGGGTTATGTAGGGTCCAAGCGGTCTAGGTATGCCTGTAGGGTTTATCTCCATCCTAGGAATGGCTAGTTTGGCATCATTAGGTGCCAAGAGAGCCAATGGGCCTCCCCTTCCAAAGAAGTTTTGCGGCCTATTTGCTAGGTAAGGCTATCCGTATGGTTGTGAATAGGGGAGTCTCCTCGGTAGTCACCAATGCATGAAATCATGACCAAACCTACCACAATTAGCGCAAGGTCAGGACTTCAGATCTTGACACTCCGCTAGTAGGTGGTTTCCACCACAATACACACATTGGACTTGAGGGCATATAGGTTGTCTCATTATTTCTTGTAACTTGGCTAGCTCTATCTTAATCTCTGCTAGCTCTTGACTTGTGTCCATGCCCTTTCCTTTATCTTGAGAACTTGGACTTGTTCTTTCACTTGACATTGAAACTCTTTCGGAGTTTCTAGCACTTGTCTCCTCTCGGATTGAGCTCTTGGAGCTTCTCTCTTTGATCTAGTCGTCCACTCTGATTGCCTCATCAAAGACCCTAGCTAATACATCTTGCTGTAAGCTTTAATTGCCTGCCAAGGCCTTGTAGAGTTCCTCTCTTCGTATCCCATTGATGAAGATTGTGGAGACCACCCTTTCGATAGATCACTCACTAGTTGGGATCCTCTTGATGAAGAGGCTCTACACATGTGTACCATAGTCTCTGATGTCCTCCTTGTCTTTCTGATTGACATTCATTAGTCGCACTAGGAGGTTATTGTAGTACCCAAGCTCAGAGAATCTCTTAATGAAGAGACTCTTGAGGTTGTTGAAGTCATTTTTCTCCACAGCGTCCAGACTTGTGTACCAAGTTCTATCCTTATCTCCTAAGCATAGATCAAAAGCTTGTGAGCGCAAAGCAAGATTGGTGAGGTCGTTGGCCTCGCAGACTTTCTCCAACTGCTCCATGAAGCTATATGGGTCATCGTTCGGCTAGTACTTATCTAGTTGCTTAGCCATGATAGGGATTCTTGATTGGCTCTTAGAGCCTGGCTTATGCCTAATCCTGCAAAGCAACAAGGTTGCCATTGCAGCAGTTTTCTGCTCAGCAGAAGCATTGTCTAGCAGTCACTTCATAAGAATCTCACTTAGTGTAAGATCTCCTTCCAACGCTCTTTCCTATTCCATGTCAGGTCCTGTACTATTTCGGCTTGCTAGGGCTAACACTCATTGAATCTCGTGCATTTCTATGTTCTATCGCAAGTTCTTGGCTTGCTGCTCCTGATTGTAGTTCACTATACCTTGCAAAGCTTCCCGCGCTGGTCTCCTCTCCTCTTGGAGGCCCACTATGATATCCTCGAAAGTCCTATCGTGGTGGTCTACCCAATCAGTAGATCGTAGCTGGCAAGTAGAGACTGGATCTCTATCGGGAACCCACCTAGGTGAAGCTCTTCATCCCTCCATGGTTAGTGCTTGATCTGCAATGTTTGAGGTCTTGTGCTTCACTAGGTTGTCGATGAGATCGATCAAGTCAAGTAGATCCACTCCTTCAATGGTGTTGATCCTTGCTTGGTCCTACACTTGGGGTTCTCGAATCACCCGACTACATTTTAGGGTCTTCTCCTACTAGTGGGTTCATTTTGATGGTTAGGTTTGAGTGCGTTTCTTATTATTTACAAACACTGCTGAACTTAAACTCTCTCGGTATATGTGTGCACGTGCTCTCTTCCATGCATTGTGCGAAATCACGCTTTCAACTTTTCAATGCATTTCAAGTGATAAAATCAGTGTGGGGTGTGAATATAGGATGGAAAATGCAACTCACGCTATTTCCCTTTTCATTCGTAGCCTAATATGGCTCTAGGCACATTCCCTGTTTGCTCCTAAGAATTGTCTAGATTCTCCACTACTCCTCTCTACTCGGTCAGGGTGAAATTAGGGTCCATGACTTGGTTTCGACTCTAAGTGGGTTTGGACTCTCAATTAGGGCACTAGAGGTTGCCTCTAGGCCGTGGGTCACGATTTTCTGTGTTCTCGGCTTCTGTAAGCTGGGTCATTTATCTCTGGGGTTCCAGGGTCTGGTTTAGCTGGTTCTAGTCAGAGGCTGGTAAATTTGCCCCTGTTTTTATTCTACTCTATTGGTCCAATTCCCTGAGTCGAACGATATGACTCTAGTGGTTCGACTCTGGTGGTCCTTTGACTCAAGCAGTCGACTGAAGCTGGTTTGACTCGGGAAGTCGGACGGTCTGAGTTTGATTAGGTATGTCTGATTGGATACAAAGTCATTTGAATGGCACTGGTCTAACTGACTACTCTTGGTATATGCAGCTCTCTCTTTCTCTCTCTCAAGCTCTCTCTCTCTCTCTCACTGAAGTGCAAAAATGAGCTCTTTCCCATTGTTTTTGGACTTTTAGGGTCTTGTTGAGCCAACCTCAACCTTCCAACTCCATGTCTTGCATGCATTAAACCCCAAAACTCGTTTTTTTCCCTTTTCTTTTCCATGTTCTGCCAGTTTCACAGCAGCAAAACCCTATTTCCTTGGAATTATTGGTCCTGATCTACTCTAAATGAAACATAAATCCAAAATAGAAAATGGAAATGCTTCCTTCTACTTGCCTAATCACCACAAAAGTGGAATACTTACCTGTTTCAAAGATTAAAGCACCTAAATCTCCTACCTATATCAAGCACTAGTTTGGGGGTGAAGCCCTATTTCAATGCTCGATTCAAACTGCACAAGCACTCAAGGCTCAAATCCATTTGTCTCGCAATGGAACCATTATGTTGGGAGCTCATGCTCGACTACCAAGACCCACTGACCACTTATTGTTCAAGCACTTCAAGCCGAGTACTAATGGCTACCTCTCACATAGCCGATGCGCATTCCCTCTCTATGAGTATAGTGACCTTACCTCGATGCCTGATTGAGTACCCTCCTCCTGCAAGCACACCAATAGCTCCACGATTCATGATGCGAGCTCAAGCAACCTCAAGCCTCCACCTTCAAGCTCCATCCTCCATAGTCATGCATGAGACAAGAGAAGAGAAGAGAGGATATGTTGGAGAGCTTCTTCTCCTTAATCCCTCACCCACACACACTCACTCGCTCACACTTGCTTCCTCTCGCAAGCACACACAAGCAAGCAAGCAAGAAGGAGAGAAGAAGGTGAGTTCACTTTGCCACACATTGAAGAATGAGCTTCTCATTCACTTTTTGAGTTTATATACAAAGCCCTTATCCCTTTGGGCACCCATCCCCTTTTTTACATGATCGGCCATTGTGGCAAGGTCCTCTTTTCCCATTCCCTTCTAGTTTCCCTTTCTCTTTACCTATGCCCTTCTACCATTTACAATTTGCATAGGAGGGAGCCTGGCGCTCTTTTACAAAAGTTTTATGGGTGCCTTGCATTTAAAAATGTGCTTTTGCCTTTGGCTTAGCTTTTGAGGCCACCCTTGCACTTTTGGCCATTTCCCTTCTTGTTTCTTCCTTTGTGTCCGCATTTGGAGTTTACTTGGACTTCTTTGGAATTCTTTTTCTCTATCTCAAACTGAGATTAACATCAAGATGCCACCTCTTCTTTGTGCAACAAGTTCAAGCACTATACAAACATGGAGGTCTCTATCACTATGAGACCAAAAGAGAGGTCCAAAGTATGATTTAAGAGGCAAGATGGCATTTTCAAGTCTCCCACTCGGTTGGGATGCCGACTAGATATCAAAGCAATTATTATGGAAACCGTAATGTAGTGCCCTCGATGTATAGTTTTGCCAATCAATTCTACAATGGTTGTAAGCTAATGCCCTTTGATACTCAAGTGGATTTCAGTAGATGACTCAAAAATATTCAACAAAAATTAGTGAAACAATTGAGTCACAGGTATCTCAATCCACTCAAGTACTGAAAATGCAAGCTGATGGCCTAGACCAAATCTAGGAAAACATTTATAATCTCTATATCCTATCCATTGAGGAGGGTTCAAAGCTATTTTAAAACCTAGAAATTTTTAGTCCTAAACCTTAAATTCATGATCCAAATTTTTTCATGGTTTCTAGGAAGCCAATATAATCAAATTATATACTAACAAAGTCCCAAACTAGCTCACTAGTGTCTTGGCAAGATCCCAAGTATGCATTAGTGGGGGAAAACCATCAATTTAACAACTTATGGCCTTACTCCATCCAAGATTTTCACACCGGACCATTGAAAACTGGTTCTAAATCACTAAAAAGTGGTTTTTCATAATTCTAGTGGAGCAAAACTTTGGTTTAAAAAAATCTCAACTTCCAAGCCTAAAACCAATTCTTGACTTCACAATTTTTAGTTTAACAACTAAAGTACTAAACCATCTATTATTTGTGTTGGACCATTGAAAAGTGGTTCTACACTAGTGAAATGTGGTTGTGCACCACTAAAAAGAAGTTAAAAGTGATATAGTATTATAGCATCTCAGTGGTGCAAAACCATTTAGAACTCATCACCAATGAAAAGTGATATTGTATTACTTCAAGGAGGTAAAAAATACTAACTTCTTTGAAAGTGCCATCACACCACTCAAAAGTGGTGCAAAACAATCCAAAAGGGGTTCTAAACATTTAGAATTCAAAGAATATGGAATAGTGTAGAAACATGTAAAGAGTTTAAAGGTATATATATTCACACAAAAGTATACTACAAGCTATCTAGAGGTCATCATGGTACATTTCAAGATATCTAGAGGTCATAGTATATTACACGCTATCCAAAGATCATAGTATATTCAGACTATCCAAAGGTCATGGTACATTTCATTCAATATGTTGTGATAATACAATGTGCTTACAAACTAGACCAAAAAAATGGCCCTTAGGGTTGCTGAGGGGGTTGCTCTTTGTCAAGAATCGCGTGGTGGAGGGGGTTGCTCAAGATGCTGCGCCGAACACACACAGAATGCACAAGGAGAAGCTCACTCAAGAGACAAGAAGAGAGATGGAGGCCAAAAACGTTTTCTTGCTGATTTCTTCTTCTTCTTCCACACTCTTTACAATGTACACAAAGTATAGATAAGATACAACATAAAAGGAAAGTGGCCTACTAAGTCAAACAATGCATAACCGACTACACTAGTCGACTGGCGCTATAACTATGCCAGCTGTAAATAGGTGTAACAACCTGAATATAATAAGTAATGAGTCAGTGGCCATGTGAGAGTCATAATGACCACCGACATGCTAAGTGTAGACGTGTGGACCCATCTAACCAGGCGGTCCATCATCAATGTCCGCATGTGTTGAGCTTGTCATCTCAACACTCCCCCTCAAGCTCAACTCCATCTCTGCAACTCCAAGTAAGCTTCGAAACTTTTGAAGCTTCTCTGTACCCAATGCCTTCGTGAAGATGTCAGCTATCTGATCCTGTGTGCTGACATACACCAAGTCAATCTCACCTGCTAGTACCTTCTCTCTCACAAAGTGGTAGTGTACCTCAATATGTTTTTTCCTGGCATGGAACACAGGGTTCCTAGCCAACTGTATACTGCTCATGTTCTCACAATAAATGACAACTGGACCTTCCACCTGGACATCCAAATCAGCCAATAGCTTTCGCAGCCATACTACCTCACATGCTGCAACAGCAGCACCTCTATACTCAGCCTCTGTACTCGACAAAGCAACTGTAGATTGCTTTTTGCTGCTCCATGCAACTGCTGCACTACCAAGAGAGAACACGTATCCGCTGGTAGATCTTCTATCAGACATACTACCAGCCCAATCTGCATCTGTGTATCCAAACACCTGTACATCTGTACCTGTCTCATAGAAAAGTCCATAATCTAATGTGGACTTCACATATCTCAATATGCGTCTGACTGCATCCAAATGTGGCTTTCTAGGTACTTGCATAAACTGACTCACAAGACCAACAGCGTAGCTCAAGTCTGGCCTTGTAATGGTCATGTAGATCAAACTCCCCACTATCCTCCTGAACATAGTAGGGTCTTCTATCTCATCCCCAACATCAGCACTCAGCTTTACATTCTGCTCCAACGGGACTGAAAGTGGTTTGCATGCAGTCATACCATACTTGGACAACATATCCAAGCCATACTGTCTTTGGGACAGCCATATACCATCATCACATCTGATCACCTCAATGCCAAGGAAGTACCTTAGCTCACCTAAATCCTTCATCTCAAACTTCATCTTCAAACAGTCCTTGACTTCAGCAATTCCACTATCACTATCACCTGTAATAATCAAGTCATCCACATAGATGACTATGATGACCAAACCTGCATCTCCCTTTCTCACATAAAGTGAGTGATCAGCATCAGAAACATAAAAGCCAATATTGACAAGATACTCTCTAATCTTGTCAGACCATGCTCTAGGTGCTTGCTTGAGCCCATAGAGTGCCTTCTTTAACCTGCACACATACGTAGGATGCTCTAAATCTTCATAACCTGCTGGCTGATCCATATACACTTCTTCCTGCAAATCACCAAGCAAGAAGGCATTCTTTACATCCATTTGCTGCAACCTCCAACCTTTGGCTACTGCTAAAGCAATCACACATCTGACAGTTGCCATCCTAGCAACTGGACTGAAGGTTTCATCATAATCTATGCCATATGTCTGGGCATAGCCTTTTGCAACCAGCCTAGCTTTGTACCTGCTAATAGAACCATCTGCATTGTGCTTAATCTTATAAACCCACTTACATCCAATAGCTTTCTTTCCCTTCGGCAATGATACTAGATCCCAAGTCTTATTGGCCTCTAATGCAGCCATCTCCTCATCCATTGCTGCATCCCAATGAGCATGACCAACAGCCTCCTCAAAACATGTGGGCTCAACATCCTCAACTAGTTTCACCATATAAGCATAATGGTGAGCTGCATAACCTTCAAAACCAAATCTTTTAACAGGGTATCTCACCCTGCTAGACCTGCGTACCACTGGATCACTCAATGGAGTCTTTGCATTAAGATGTGCTCTCTGCACACCTGGAGTCCTCACTGAAGGAATGCCAAGCTCATCATCCAAGCTCTCTGAGCCACTGGAGTCTCCATCAAGAACTGCATCAATGCCTTCTGACACTTTATTCTTTCCTTTGTCTTTACCTGTAGTGCTACTAGATGCACTCAAAGATGTAGAGGTACTCCTTAGTCTCCCAGACCAAGGACTACCAGATGATGTCTCTGGTCCACTAAGAGTCTGTGATTCTTGCCTTTCAGCCTGCACATGAGTGTCATGATCATCATCAACATCCAATGCATCACCACTAGATGCATACCAACTGCTCATTTCATCAAAGATGACATCCCTGCTCACTCTGAACTTACATGTGACAGGGTTGTAACAGCGATACCCTTTCTACTCTAAAGAGTATCCAATAAAGACACAATTTTCAGCTTTTGGATCCAATTTCTTCCGCAACTCATCTGGCACATGAACATACGCAATGCAGCCAAATACTTTCAAGTGTGAAACATCAGGCTTCTTACCTGTAAAACATTCTTCGGGAGTCATACCATGAACTGCAGCTGTGGGAGTTCTGTTCATAATATAAACAGCAGTATGAACAGCCTCAGACCAAAAATGCTTAGGCATATTCTTTTCAGCCATCAAGGCGCATGCAACTTCTGCAATATGCCTGTTTTTCCTTTCTGCAACCCCATTTTGCTGTGGGGTATACCTGCATGTGAACTGTCTCTTTATCCCATGAGACCTCAGAAAATCACTGAACTCATTTGAGAGGTACTCTCCCCCTCCATCTGACCTCAGGCACTTTACTTTCAAGCATGTTTCTCTTTCAACTGCAGCCTTGAAAGTTCTAAAGTGCTCAAAAGCTTCACTCTTTTCCTTCATAAAATATACCCATAGCTTTCTAGAACAATCATCAATGAATGTGACAAAGTATGAACTGCCTCCAAGAGATACATTTTGTGTAGGCCCCCAAATGTCTGTATGCACAACATCAAGGATATTTTTGCTTACATCTCTGTCATGTGAAAAGGGTTGTCTTGCCTGCTTACCAAACTGACATGCTTCACATACCTTCTGAAATTCTGCAACTTTAAAAGTAGGCAAACCTGTAACCAACCCTTTGGACTGCATTAATTTCAGCCTTTGTACATTTGCATGTCCAATACGTTTGTGCCAAATTTCAATGTCTGCAACAACTCCTTTTCCTTTGGCATACATAGCCGCATTCATAGTAGGAATTCCAGCATCTAGAGTGAACATACGTCCAACTCTACTTCCCTTTGCTACCAACCTGCACTTGTCATTGAAGTCTTCTACAAAGCAGCCCTTTGCATTAAATCTGACTTGCAGCCCTTGCTCTACCATTTGACCGACTGACACCAAGTTCTTTGTAATAGATGGTACATGCAATACATCTGAAAGACTCTTTGTCTTACCATCATGCAAGGACAAGGGAACTTTTCCAATGTGTGAAATTGGGTGGCATGAGTCATCACCCGTCTGCACATAACCTGCATTCTGCAAATCCTGCATCTCTCCAAACCATTTTGCATGGCTGGTCATATGATTGGATGCACCTGAATCAACATACCAAACATCTTCATGTGTTCCCTTTCCTGTAACAGCATTCAGCATATGCTGCATAACGAACAAACGTTCATTTTTGTCTTCATTCTGTCGTGAAGACGATGCATAGTTTCCTTGCTGCAACTTACCACTGCGGATATCATCTTTCTTAGCATAACATTGGGCTGCAATATGACCTGTTTTGCCAGAGTAGTGGCACACAATACCAGAGTTGTTAGAACCTCTGTTCTGCCATCCACCTCTTCCTCTAAAGCTCCCCCTGCCTCTAAAATTACCACGACCTCCTGAAACCTGCATATCGCCAAATTGCTGATTCAATCTATTTTGCTGGTTATCACTACCACGTCCTGTACCACGGCCTGTACCATGGCCTCTTGAAGAGAACCTACCACGTCCCCTTCCTGAACTGGAGTAGAAAGCCTGGACCTGTTCACCACTTCTTTCAGATGTCTCACTCTGCATGTTGATTTCTTCAGTGATCATTAGAGAGACCAACTCATCAAAATCTGGAAATGGCTTTCTGACATATACGGAAGTTACAAAAGACTTCCAAGCCTTTTCATTGTTAAGTCCACCCAAGGTAGACGACACCAAATCATCATCATCGGGCATTGCATCAATCGCTGCCAATGCATCTGCAATGCTTCTTACTTTCAGTGCATACTCATTGATAGACATCTTCCCTTTCTTCAATGTATTCAACTCTTGCTTGAGTTGAATCTTTCGTGCCTTTGTATTTACAGAAAACATACTTTCAAGTATGGTCCAAGCTGCATATGCATTCTCTGCATTTCTAATGTGTCCCAGCATATTATTGTCAATTACTGCAGACAACCAATACATGACCTTCTTGTCTTTTGCATTCCATTCCTTTCGTGCCTTTGTCTCTTCTGCAGTTGGAGGATCACTCACCTCCGGCTCCTTTTCTTCACCTGAAACGAACTCGTAGAGGCCTTTTCCAATAAGGAAGTTCGTGACACGAAACTTCCATGAAGGGTAGTTGTTCTTGTCGAGCTTCTCAATGATAGGGCTTCCACTGTTCTCTGCCATTATCACAAAATTAATACCAACAGCAAGTAAATCTTCTGCAACCCTGGACCTATAGTGCACAGCAATACACCAAACAGCCTTTTTAACTGTCTGCTCAACAATACATGCAATCTGCAACCTGTTTGCAGATAAACCTTGTGTTTACTCACTGGTAAACACCTTTGAACTTACAGACCTGAAATCTGTAACCTGCGCACCCACGTTCGGTCAATACAGTCGAAGTCACAGTGTACCCCGAAACTGCTGTCCGCAACCTTGCGGCTCTAAAACGGGCCCTGAAACGGCCTCAAATGCCCAAAATAACTGCGGGAAAGCCCTAAAGGGATGATCTGCAGAATATACAGCGCTCTTCGCGCACACCAAATCTCACAGCAATCTGAGATTTTTGCTCAACCCTGCTTCCGGTGCCTCCACAGGCACTATCCAAGAGAAAGAGTTGAAGGATGGGAGAGCTTCTTACCCGTGGCTTGCTTGCTCGAACCTTGCTTCTTCTCCTTTGCTTCAACCTTCGAAATCAGCCTCTCTCAATGGCGCGGCTCTGATACCATGTCAAGAATCGCGTGGTGGAGGGGGTTGCTCAAGATGCTGCGCCGAACACACACAGAATACACAAGGAGAAGCTCACTCAAGAGACAAGAAGAGAGATAAAGGCCAAAAACGTTTTCTTGCTGATTTCTTCTTCTTCTTCCACACTCTTTACAATGTACACAAAGTATAGATAAGATACAACATAAAAGGAAAGTGGCCTACTAAGTCAAACAATGCATAACCGACTACACTAGTCGACTGGCGCTATAACTATGCCAGCTGTAAATAGGTGTAACAACCTGAATATAATAAGTAATGAGTCAGTGGCCATGTGAGAGTCATAATGACCACCGACATGCTAAGTGTAGACGTGTGGACCCATTTAACCAGGCGGTCCATCATCAATGTCCGCATGTGTTGAGCTTGTCATCTCAACACTCTTTGTATATTGCAAAGAGTTTGGGGTTGATACCCATTAACACAACCATGGCAAGAGCATGGGATGAAAAGTGGAAGGGGTGATGCAATTATCCCAATCATTCCAGAGGTTCCTTCAGAACATTAGGAATCACCTTTTAAAAAAATCCACTTCTCATAATGCCACTTTAAGGAAATGTCCAGAAAGTAATAAGTCATGTCATTGAAAACATGTAGCCATCATGACTTGATGACGAACTTAATGTTTTGCATAAAGCATGAGCTCTAGATCATCACATCCGTGATTTGCCTCAAATTCGACAAGAATTGTTGAAATTGTGATAAACCCAATAGGAGATTATGTATTTGTAACTACCCCTGTTTCTTTATTTTCTTTTTGAAAATTCTCTTTTGATTAATAGTCCATACTACTTCATCTGGAATAAACAAATCACCCCGTAGATACACGTAAAACAACAACATGGTATCCTTCGTTCACAGAATCTTCAAACACCATACGGACCACTTCTGTCAGCAACTCAGGAGACCAAACCCCCCTCCAACCATCCTCTAGAAGAGGAAGATCCATCGTTAAAAGCTTCATGTAAAAGGCCAACTTTTGCAACTGATAGTGGACAAGAAAGAATGGTCCAGAGGGACATACTCCTGGAAATTCTCAAATGTAGACCATAACAAATCCATCCTGGATTGCAATCTTTCCACTTTATCTTGGAACAAAGGACACAATGTGGCCTGTCTCTCTCATATTTTGGTTGTTTTACCTCTACTATCCAATCCAATTCTGTCGCAAACAAATTATGTTTGTACAAAAAAAGCCTTGAGAACACATGTAAACTTATGCCATAAACTTAGCCACCACTAAATCATTGAATTAAATTATGTTCAAGACACAAATATATAGTAAAAATATTTCAAACTTATACACTTTAGATAATTGTTATCCATTGCATTTATCTTTTGTACTTCAATGTCGATGACTATCCACTTAGATGTACCTTAGCTTTGTCTTCAAAAACACGAGGGGCAAAAAAAGTTGAACTATGTACCTTGATTAAATACAAATAGCATCAATACAATAATAAATAGATATAAATCAATAACAAATATAGGACAAAACATCACTTCATTGTTCCATTATAATTGAAGTTGCAAATCAAAAATGAAGTTACAATAGAGACATTGACAATAAAAAGACTATGTAGCAAGTAGATTTAAGAGCTTCAAAGGGTGCTACATGCTATAGGAGTCTCTTCTAAGACTTTGATTGGGGGGGGGGGGGGGATTTATTGTTGGGGTCTTCAAATTTAGTGCTTTTTTGAAGAGGTGAAAAATCACTAGTCTTTTACCGCTTGAGTGAGCAGGCACTATAGACTCTATGGTAACCTTAGTCTTCTTCTTTGCAGTGGCCTACTACACATTACCTGTAAAAATGGACATCAAGACCAAATGTCACACAAGTGAATTAGGTTCCAAGATGGAAGCTTGGACTCATAAACACAATCTTGTGTAATGGATCGACAATGACACAGACACTTTGTTGGAAGTACAAAAGCACTATGACATTGCATTAAAAAAGAGAGCAAGTACAATGCTTTATAGGAATAGACTAGGCTGCACTTTCCACCAATGTGCATATGGGATTTTGTATCCTAAGCCCACATTGCTCCATACATAGAGGCTAAGCTGAGTGTGATTGCCAATATCTCAACACCCCTCCTCAATCACAACCAGAGAAGTACAAAGTGTGTAGAGGCTTTAGTGAGCAACCACTTGAAAAGTGTGGGCACACAAATAACTTGGTAAACACCAGAGGCTGTCACAAAAAAGGATAAGTGTGGGTACCAAAGACATGTGGATATTTAGAGGTTGTAACAGGGGCCTCACATAGTGCACAAAGGCTGTAGTACAGGGTTACATGAGGAGTTTACAAGCTTATGTCAAAAGCCTTTGGGCTAGGTAATACAAGGCTAAAAAAGTCTATCAAAATGGAAGGACTGATGAGGTTTGTCCTTCTCCTGGTAATCTTCTTCTTCTTCTTCTTCTTTTGCTCCATGGTCTTCTTTTTCTTGAAAAGCAACTAGATAGGTCTTTTGGGACCTCTTCCTAGCATGATAGAATTTCTTTGTGTGCGCAATCCTTTTGCAAATGTCACATACCAATTGATCTTTCTTGTCCTTGTACATGTACCTACATATACCATTTTTTCATCTTTAGAGGTGCTTGGTTCTTCTTTGGATTTTACCTTCTTTTCTTCTTCTAGTAGAGAGGCCTTAATGTCAACCAATTTAGGTCTAGGCATGTTGATCAATGTTGCTGATACATTATTATAGTCAAAAGGGTAGGCTTTTTAACAACACACCAATACAAATGTCTTCATCCATCTTGAGATCAATTCTTGCAAGGTGAGTTAAGAGACTTTCCATATAGTTTAAGTGAGTTGCAAGAGATGTGTTTGATTTCATATCTAGCTTGAAAATTTCAATCACTAATCCATACTTAGATGACTTTGATTGTGCACCAAACAAAGTATCTAATCTCTTCCATGTATCATTAGAGGTTTCAGAGGTATCCACATGGTGGATGTGGCTGTCATCCAATTCCAACTTAATGATGGCTTGTGATTTGTTATCATTATTTTGCCAAGTAATTGCAAGGTCCACATCCCGAGATTTTTTCTCCTTGCCATTGGTAATGGCCCAAAGACCCTTCTTCATCAGAATGAGCTTGATGCGGGTTTTCCAGGTGTGGAACTTGACCCCTTTGAATCGAAAAATTGGAGAGTCTTTGCCATGCTGGAGCAACAAATTAGCACCAAAACTCTTAGATTTGAGCACTAGAATATTTAATTGTGTCAAGAGACACAAGGAATGTAGTGTCAAAAAACACTTGATAAGTATCAATAGATACTATGCTTTCAAGCACTTGAGTTTGATGCTTTGATGCTTGGATTTCTCCCCTCCTTGATCATTTGATGGGAAATGCTTTTTGATAAATTTAGACAAGAGTGGCCTTGGCTTGGTTTAAGTGGAAAGAGAGAGAAAATGAAGGAAAAAATGAGCTTGAAGGTAAGTCGCTATGGCTTCCTGTAGTACCACCTCTGAGTAATCTTCTAATATCTCTCTGCTAGAGTGGAATTTTCTCAAGCACTCTTAGCTAAAGTAAGTCACCTATATGACCAACAAATGCCCTATGAGAATCATGTAATAGTTCTCACATTAGGGAGAGAGAATAGGTCCAATTTACAGCAGTGAAATTTGCATGAGATGTGTGTTTTTCAATAATGTGGGGCTGTATTTTGCACAATGTTAGGCAATTTTGGGCTAGAAAGATGTGGCTTGAACTAAGGAACAACTCTTGAGAAAGCTTGAAGAGATATGGCATGGTTGAAGAGATATGGCTACTCCAACAGAGGTAGGTAGGTGCTGTCTATGGCTAACAAGAGAAATAGAGTGAAGATGGAGGTGGAAGATGAAGGGTTTATGTCAAGCTGCACTAACCAAAGGTTGAGAGGAGCTGAATAAGTGATTTGTAGAGCTGAGTCAAGGCTCTGATACTATGTAAAAATGTCAGATCTAGAGCATGGCTATGGAGGTTGAAAGAGGAAGAGTGAGCTCATGAGGTAACAAACATCAAGGCCAAATGTCACACAAGTGAATTAGGTTCCAAGATGGAAGCTTGGACTCATAAACACAATCTTGTGTAGTGGACTGACAATGACATAGACACTTTGCTGGAAGTACAAAAGTACTATGACATTGCATTCAAAAAGAGAGCAAGTACAATGCTTTATAGGAATAGACTAGGCTGCACTTTCTAACATTGTGCATATGGGATTCTATATCCTGAGCCCACAAACACTGCTCCATACAAAGAGGCTAAGCTGAGTGTGATTGCCAATATCCCAACATTACCTGTCCTCTTCCTCTTCCTCAAAATTTCTATGGAGACCTCTAAGAAATTTTCCACCATGATATCATGGATAAATCCGTTATTTCTCCTTTGGGCATGCTTTTCCACATCTACCTTTTTCTCATTTTTCTTTTCTGTTTCATGAAGAAGTTGCCTGACTTCAGGCATTGTCTTCTCAGACTCTGGGCTGCACTCCTCCAAAATAGTATCATGTTCACCTCCCATTGGATGTGCTGATCTTTTTTTCATTCCTCTATCATACGATGGGGCTTTTCACCACCCTCTATAGTATCAAGGACTTTTTCTAGGATTTTATGCTCCCCCACTATATGCACTATCAATGTCAGTTTTTCTTAAGGACCATCCAGCCTAGGAGTGCACTGCACAAATGACAAAGTGATAATATCTAGCATTAAATTTCTTTGAACACTTCAAGAGTAGAATGCATATGAGAATTGTAGATCATCAACAATGTTGTCAAATGATGATCAGAATGTCGTTTTAACTATTTCTTTCTCCTCTTTATCTACATAAGGAAAAAAAAATTTAAAAATAACAATGAGTAGTCTACTGTAAGGTTTACAAACATGTCTTACCTGCATTGTGGTTGTCCACATGCACATAACTAGATGCTAGCATTACCAATGCATCATTCAATGGCTCTTTGAAACAATGATACAAACAACGGGAGTAAGAGATATAAGCAGTTACAAAAAGGAGTGGGTGATATCGCTATCAAGCGAAGCATGTATGCACCTATAGTAATACTTTGCATTATCGACATTCAATAGTGTTAAGGTTACGGGATCTAGAGCATGGCAGTTGGTTATGGTGGATGGAAAGAGAAGAGTGAACTCATGATTTTTTCCTAGCATGACAAAACTTCTCAGTATGTCCGGTCCTTTTGCAGAAGTCACAGAAGAGCGGTTCCTTTTTACCTTTGTATCTGTTGTTTACATATAACATTTGTTCATCCTTTGAAGTGCTGGGCTCTTCTTTGCTTTTAAGTTTCTTTTCTTCTTCTAACAGAGAGGCTTTAATATCAACAAGTTGAGGATCAGGCATATTGGTTAGAGTGGTTGATACATTATCATAGGCAGGAGGCAAACTTTTTAACAAGACACCAATACAGACATCTTCATCCATTTTTAGCTTTATTCCTGCAAGTTGAGTAAGCAGGCTTTCCATGTAGTTCAGATGGGATGCCAGGGATGTATGAGGCTTCATATGAAGTCGGAAAAATTCAATTAATAGACCATATTTAGACGACTTTGACTGTGCACCAAATAGGGTATCCAATTTATCCCAAGTGTCATGGGACGTGTCACAGGCATCCACATGATGGATGTAGCTGTCGTCTAATTCCAGTTTGATGATGGCTTGTGCCTTGTCATCATTCTTCTACCAAGTAACTGCAAGGTCCGCATCTCGAGGTTTCTTCTCTTTGCCATTTGTGATGGCCCAAAGACCCTTCTTCATCAGGCTGAGCTTGATGCGGGTTTGCCAAGTGTGGAACCCGACTCCTTTGAATCGAGCATTTGGAGAGTCTTTTCCCATGTTGAGGTTGCAAGATTAGCAGCAAATCAACACCAGAATTCTGAGATTTTATCAGTAGAAGAGCAGATTGCAATGTGTCAAGAGACACAGTTAATGACAGTGTGAAAACACACTATGTCAGTGTTGATGTTGAGCTTGATTCTTCTTGTTCGATCGTTCTTCAATCTTCTCAGGTCCTTCCCCTCCTTGATTTGATGCTAGGTCAATGGATTAGAGTGGGCTTTAGCTTGGTTTAGTGTCAGGAGTGAGAAAAATGAGGAAAAAAGAAGCTTGAGAGATTTTTGGCTATGGCTGACAGTTTAGGGTTTCAGAGAGAGGCCTGGTTTTTTGCAGATTGCAGGAGCTATGGTTGATCATTTCCAAAAAAAAATTTATGGAAATGTAGCTCTTTCCAAGCCTATCAAAGCCCTATGATCTTCGTTAGCATCGCGACGTGTGCAGGTGGAATATGACGTACGAATCAGCAGCAACGCAGTCTGGACAGCGACGACGAATTTTCGCAATCCTGGATCTGTAGCTCACCAATGTTGGTGTTTGAAGTGATAGGATGCAGCGCCCTGAGTCAAGGAACATTTCTCCAGAAGAAAGAAAGTGAAGATATGCCCTGTAAGTGGAGATCCAGCTCCTCCAATAGAGGTAGGTTGCAGGTTGGCTATGGCTGCCAAGGGGTAGAGAGTGAAAAATGGAGTTGGAGATGAAGTCAAACACTTGAGCTGAGCTGGATAGATATTGTGAGAAACTGAGAGAGCAGAGAGAGGACCTAAACCATGCTAAGCCATGCTCAGCTGCGCTTTGATACCATGTTAAGGTTACGGGATCTAGAGCATGGCAGTTGGTTATGGTGGATGGAAAGAGAAGAGTGAACTCATGATGGAGAAGACCAATACACTGTTTGTTACACAAGTGAATTAGGTTCCAAGATTGAGACTTGGACTCATAAACACAATCTTGTATATGTGGACAATGACACTGACACTTCACTGAAAAGAAAAGAGTACTATCATTGCATTAAGAAAAGGAAGCAAGTACAATGCTTTATAGGAAAGTAGGAAACTGCAGTAGGCACCACTGTGCATATGGGATAGGTAAGCCTGCATGTCCTTAACCCTGAAGCTCCATACAAAGAGGCTGTTTAGTGAGTGTGATTGCTGATTCTCAACAAATAGCCACTGTAGTCACCAAATGTTGCACTACTATGGGCCATGCCTAGCACTACAAGATACATGCCTCATACCGATGTTCAAAGCAACGAAAATGTTCATTAAAACAATTGCCCCCATTGTCACTAAATACGTCGGTATTAGCATCTCCATGAAACCATCGCAATTTCCATCGGTATTGTTGAGAGTCAAGCTCATAGTCCTTGGTTCAGTTGTCTACCTTAGTTGAATAAGGTTGAGTCATATTAACTTAACCATAGCTACATCTACGTTACTTGATCTTTGTATGTGTGTGTGTTGTACCTATAGTTGACTTGACTATGTGGAAGATAATGGATTGAGGAAGGAGCATGGCTGCTACCCTTATGGCCTAGTCTTTGTCCCCATCTCTCTCTCTGATTCTTTACATGGTATCAGAGCAGGTTATTGTCCTCTTCTCAAAATACACTCAAGCTAGCTTTGCGTGAGCTACTGGAGCTGCCACTATTAGAATCATCAAGTGGAAGAGATGCAGACCCCTGAACAAGTTTGGAGATGCTAAGGGCTTGGACTTGCTGTAGCACTCTATCCTTAAAAGAATCATTGAATACAAAAGACCTGTGGTTTTTAGCTAATGCAGCATGCTGGTGTCTAGCTTGTTTCCTGCCATCTTCATTCACTTGATTGAAAGGGAGGTGCCTCAATGGAGTCTGGACGAAGCATAGTGGAGACTGTACAATAATGCAGAAGGTACATTGTACCACCCGCAGGGACTAGTTTGCCATCTGAGCACTTGAACGTTGTTGTGATGGTTGTCGAATTATGCACATGTCAATGGTTCCAATAAAAGTGACAATCCTAGGCTAAAAGAAAGCTTGGATTATTATGCTGGACAAGAATAAATAGTGATTGCACAATGCCTCAAGTCTAAACTAAGGCATGTACTCGATGCATTGAATACGTTGGGATGAACCCCGTGAAGAATATTTTTTAAAAAAGAAAGTGCCCTGTTTGTCTATATAAATAGTACCCAATTTGATAGATATGGCTACAGTTACAAAGCCATAAGTAATCACGTAACCCATTAGAATAGAACAGGTAGATCAAGCTCGTGACATTTGAGAAATTGATTTCTGTGGTTAGAGTTGCTTTGCCAATAGAATTGAATCACCGACTGTTTAGTCTTCTCACCATCAACACAACACTTGGTAGTGAGGAGACAAAGCAGTTAATTAGTGTGTTAAGAGATACCACATAACAATTAAAGGAGCAAGCAAAGAAAGTAGAAGTAGCATTGGCTACAACTGCACAAGAAACAGTAGAAAAGAACAAATAAAATGTAAGTTTACATTGCTAAAAATGCTCCAAATCTAATCAAAGATATTGATGTTATCTCTAGAGAAAGGTTTTCAGCTCCTCTAATGGACACAGTCTTCTTGTTGCAAGCCTTGAATACTTGAAGTTATTCAGATTGTAAAGGTTGTTTGGCTCACTAGTGAATTGCATAGAAGCATTGGAGTTGCTATTTAGGAGGCACATTAAGTGGAATCACAGATCATTCCATCTATCAAATTTCTAAAAGTTTACCCTCAGCTTGAGGAGCTTGACGTAAGTATGTCTCATTCGAACAAATAGGCTTCAATTTCAAGCATATTACTATGCTAAAAAGGAATGGGTTTGGTGGAGACATTGTTACTGGGGTGGTTGAATGGAACAAAAGCACATGTATTGGCTAAGAATGCAGTAGTGGTTATTGTTGCAATTTTACAGTAAAAATTGGTTGCACTACAAGTCATCAAAGTGCATTGCCTGCCACTGGCATTTTGGGAAATTGACTCTCTACATTAAAACTTGTTTTGTAAAGCTGAAGACTTTGGAATGGCAAACACGAGAGAGAAGGATACTATCATCCAAATAGTAGGTGAGAAGCTAGACTACAACAATTTTGTTCTATGGAAATTCAAGATGTCTAATTTCTTAATTGGAAGAGGCTATTGGGACCTAGTCATAGGCCTTGAAGATGATCCCAAGCTACCAGAGGATAGATCTCCAGCACAGGATCAATTAAAGGCACATAGGACATGGTTAGAAAAGTCTAGCAAGGTCTTGCATTGGCTGTCCTTATGTGTGTCAGGACACAAAGACTATGCAAATTGCAAACTGTACTTCACCAAAAGTTGATTGGGACTTATTGATGAAGAATTATGGTCATGTCACTCATGTGAGAAAGACACAATTGAAGCAAAAATTCAGCCACATATCTAGGAATGGCATGTCTATTGAAGACTATGTGAATGAGATTAGAACCATTGCAAAACAACTAGGCTCAATCGGAGTTGAAGTTGAGGATGATGATTTGGTGGCCACTACCCTCCATGGTCTTGGAGAGGAGTATAAGCAGTTTGACACTTCCATATTAGTACGTCAGGAGCATCCTGACTTTGATGAACTTGTGGCACTTCTCTTGCATGAAGAAGTGAAACTTGGACTTAATACAAGTTCTAGTGGGTCTAAAAACAATAGGGATAGTGCCTTCTACTCAAATCAAAGGGATAGAGGTGGAAGAGGAAGATCAAACTTTAGAGGAAGAGGTGCTGGAAATGCATATATAGCCCGTGGACAACAAGGTACTTGATGGCAAAATAGGTAGCCTCAAGCAAATACAGTTTCCTCAAATGCTCGTGGAAGAGGGGTTTACTCATCTAGAGGAAGAGACACTTGGTAGTAGCCCCAAATGAGTCATGGACAACAATCAAATGCAAATACGGATTGTCACTATTGTGGCAAATATGGACATGTAACTAAGGATTTCTACAAGAAGTAGAATGATCAGAGAGCAAGAAGGAGGTAACATGGTAATTATGCCTCTTCTAATGGTATGCAGGAGGATGAAAGGTTATTTGCCATGCAAAATGTGAAGAAAGGGTTGCCTACACAAGGCAAAGCAGATCATGTATGGTATATAGACTCAGGGGCATCTAACCACATGACTCCTCATGGAGAGTGGTTTGACACATTGGTAGAAGGTGCTCATGGATATGTTTGCACAAGGGATGATACGCAACATGACATTAAACATACATGTAATGTTCCCTTGATGATGCATGGTGATAGGAAAAAGAGTCTCTATAATGTATTACATGTACCCTCCATAACCAAAAACTTGCTTTCTGTGGGACAAATGGCTCAGCAGAATCTACAAGTTAGATTCAATAGAGATGGATGCTACATTGAAGAGTATGGTCAAGGATGCAAACTCATTGCTAAAGGCAAAAGAAATGGTAGGATGTTTACATTGGATACAAAAATTCTAGCATTAAATGCTACTATATGTACTCACATGACAATGCTACAATAAGGTACATTGAGATATGGCATAAAAGGATTGGTCATGTAAATGTTCAAAGGCTAAAGAATATGCAGCATAAACAAGTTGTACTTGGACTTCCTAAGTTCATGCATGTGGAATTGAGACATGTATGTTAGTCATGTCAATTTGGGAAGAAATCAAGGCTTCCACTTATGAGGCATGTAAGCACTATTACTAGACCATTACAGCTTGTACATTCTGATGTATGCATCTCTTGGGGGATCATGTTAGTATGCGTCATTCATAGATGACTATAGTAGGTACACATGGTTGTATATGCTGAAGCATAAGAGTGATGTCATGGATGCTTTTCAGGACTTCAAGAGACATGTGGAGAAAGAATTGGCTTGCTACATCTCATGCTTGAGATTTGATAGTGGTGTAGAATATGTCTTTAAAGACGTCGATCACTTCTTGGTAGCCCATGGGATAAAAAGGAAATTGACATGCAAGTACACATCACAACAAAATGGTGTGGCAGAAAGGAAAAACAGGGTGATCATGGAATCAGCTAGAGCATGTTGAATGAGAAGAGCCTACCAAATTCATATTGGGTAGAGGCTATAATGACTATTATGTATGTCATGAATCGTACACCAAGTGCAGAGATACATGAGGTGACTCCTCATGAGAGGCTCCATCAGTTGTGACTCCCGGTGTGATACATAGATACGTACCACCTCATGAGAGAGGAGAGTCTCATACTGCACCAGTTGAGGAGATCAGAAAGAGTCAGGAAGCCTGTGGATAGGTTTACATACAATGGCTACACAGTGAGGCACTATGCATGTATGGAAAAAGTCACTAGCTTCAAGGAACCCACAAAGTTTTTTGAAGCTATTTTGGATGATCATTGGTGTAAGGCAATGGATGAGGAATATTCAACATTGGTTGAAAATGACACTTGGGATCTGGTTGATTTTCTTGAAGGAAAAATACCTATTGGTTGCAAATGGGTATACAAAGTGAAGTGCAAATCAGATGGCACATTGGAAAGATACAATGCAAGACTTGTGGCAAAAGGGTATGCACAACAATATGGACTTGATTATGAGGAGACATTCAACCCCGTTGCTAAAATGGAAACCGTGAGAATAGTGATTGCATGGATGTGAAGAATGCTTTTCTTAATTGTGATTTGGTTGAGGAAGTATACATGGATTAGCCCAAGGGCTATGTACATCTAGATTTTCCTACACATGTGTGTAGATTGAAGAAAGCATTGTATGGGTTGAAGCAAGCACCTAGAGCTTGGAATGCTAAGATAAGTGCATGCCTACTGAAACTTGGTTTCACTATGGGCAAGGCTGATCATAGCCTATTTACAAAGAAGACAAGGGCTGTTTATGTGATATTAGTCATCCATGTGGATGACTTGATCATTATAAGTGATGATGTCATGGGAATTGGAGAGATCAAGGAAATGTTACATGCTGAATTTTATGTCAGAGATTTGGGTGAACTGAAGTATTTCCTTGGGATTGAGGTTGTCTCTACACCTCATGGTACATGGTTGTTGCAAAAGAAATATGCACAAGACATGCTAACCAAGTATGGTATGTTGGATTGTAAGTCTTTGAGCACTCCATTGGAGAAAAATATTAAGCTATGCAGATGTTGGATATGAGATTGAGAATGTCACTATGTATAGAAAAATGGTGGGTAGCTTGATTTACCTTACCATTACTAGACCAGAACTTAGCTATTCAGTTGGACTGATTAGCCAATTCATGCAAAAGCCTATGAAGCCTCACTTGGATGCAGTGATGAGGAGGATCTTGAGATATGTGAAGGCTACATTAGATTATGGTCTATTCTATGAGCATGGTAAACCTTTGGAGATTACAGGATATACATATGCTGACCAGGCAGGAAGTATCTATAATAGGATATCTACTAGTGGGTATGCACTTTCCCTTGGTAGTAGTATGGTCAGTTGCAGCAGTAAGAAGCAACCTACAGTTGCTCTCTCTAGTATTGAGGCAGAGTATAGAGGTGCTGCACTAGCTGCATGTGAGGCAGCATGGCTCATGAAACTTCTTGATGACTTGGGCATGCAGGAAGTCAGGCTTGTCACACTCTATTGTGACAACATGAGTAGTGTGCTCCTAGCCAGTAATCCTATCTATCATGCTAGGACTAAGCACATTGAGATACATTATCACTTTATCAAAGAAAAAGTGATTGCAAGTGACATTGATTTGGTCCATGTGAGGATAAAAGACCAAGTTTCATATATCTTTACCAAGTCATTGGGTAAGGATAAGTTTGTGCATTTCAGAAAGCTCCTTGGAGTGAAGTACCACACTTGAGCTTGAGGGGGAGTTTTGAGAGTCAAGCTCATAGTCCTTGCTTCAGTTTTCTACCTTAGTTGAATAAGGTTGAGTCATACTGACTTAACCATAGTTACATCTATGTTACTTGATCTTTGTATGTGTGTGTGTTACCTATAGTTGACTTGACTGTGTGGAAGATAATGGATTGAGCAGGGAGCATGGTTTCTACCCTTATGGCCTAGTCTTTGTCCATCTCTCTCTCTAATTATTTACAAGTATTAGTATTGCAATTTGCTTCAGTTTTACGATGTAAATATTGACACAAATATCGACACAAAATGTGACGGTTTGTGACATGTATTGCGATGCCAATAGCGACGCGTGCAGTCAATTTGCGATGCTAATAGTAATGGTTTTACAGAGAAAAAAATTTGGCACTATGTGATGTATTTATATTCTACAAATGGATTACATGTTAAGTGTGCAATGGTCATCAAGATGAGCACAAAATATACTTGAATCCACAAGACTGATACATAGAATAAATACAAGATCGCTGATGAAAACTCATGGAATTATGGCAAGATACAAAGGATGATAATAACATAGTACATAGAAGATGCCTGCATAAATCACAAGACCAAAAAGGAAGAGGATGTGTGCTCCATGAATCCAAGTGGGAGCTATAGTTCCTCACCATCCAAAAGCTCGTCCTCTTGACACAAAGGAGCATCAAATGGAGTCTACAAAATGAACAACTACACATCAGTCCACCATACATAATGCATTTTAATAAAAATAATAACTACGGACAAGAAAGATGAGTGACTTACTAGGCCGCCGCTTGCATACAATCTATCGATCAATGCAGTTAGACTCTGTCTCTCTGAATATCGAGTCTCGAGGCTGGTGGAATCATGGTTTGTAATGGAGTGCTGCAAAGAGAACAAAATACAACTGTTAGAAACACAATTGTCAATACAAGAAATATTGCAAATAATATAGCGAGAATAACAAAAGAAAAACTTACAAAGTTCTCCAGATAAGTCATGTGGCTGCCACTCCCAAGATGATGGACCACCCCTTCCTCCAGTCGTGCCCTCACTACATCCCACTACTATCGCCAACATCCTGGAGAATCTGTAGCCTCCTCCCTAAGTCTTTGCTAGTCATCTGCATCTAGCCACTTGGGCTTTGAGGAACCACTCTTCAGTGCCTTGCATGCATTTGCTCATTTTTGTGACATGTACGCACACATGGACTCCATCATCTAGCCTATGGAAAACCTCTCTGTCGTGATGGGTACCGAAAACTCCTCATGCAAGCATGCTACTATATAGTCCTTGCTCCCCTCAGGTATCTTCTTCCAATGATCCAAGATGTTGTGCCAAAATACTTTTTGGCACAACTCTCTCATAGGAGACATCACCCTCCTTCCCTCATCATTCATGATCATGGCGCCTGTTCTATCATCTACAAGGTATCCATACTGCTCTGTGGTATGTCTAAGATGTGTCCTCTCCCACCTACAACCGCGCTCTTGGGTATAACTATGAGACCCCTGTACATCTAGTATACCCATGGGATTGGTATCTCTCGGAGTAGCACCCATAGGGGTACCACCTATAGATGGATGGAGCAAAAGCTGGAGTCACTGGAGTAGACATCCCCACAGGTGTGACAAATCCTACAGGTGATGCAACTCCACTAGAACAACGAGACAAAGACACTGCATCGGTGCCTCCACAACAACCACCTAAGCCACCCTCTCTCAAACTTGCACGAGAGTGAGGAGTAGCACCTATATCTCGAGCCAAACACGGGCTAATAGCATCCACATCTTCGTAGCACCCCCAAAACCACTCCCTCCATCTGGGCCCAGTCTGGAGCATCGACCTCGTCTACTAGAAACTGAAGCATCAAACCATGCCAAAATAGATCTAACAGAATGGCTTGATGGTGTCCAAGACAACTCCTGGTCTGCCATATCTATGAATTGAGCCATTTTCTGGAGACATACGTGTGAATATCCCTACAACTCCTCTTTCTCATATCTTCCATACAAAGCCACTTATGGGCCAGCCTCTTTTGGGCATACATCCAGCCTCTATGGGCATATATTCAGCCTCTATGGGCATATATCATTTGATTTCTCAACACCCCCTCTCAAATGATGAGTCTCTACCCTTGCTGGCTTTTGCCCCCCCTGCATGTAAACATGGCCCAAGAGACTAGCTCTTTGGCAGCCTAGTCAAGTTAAGGATTGAAACTTTACATTTTTGGTAGGGTTTTTACAATATCCACTATGGGAAACAAGATCCACTAAGGGAAGAATTCTTTGTTGTCAGTAGCATAAATTTCTTTATCTTCTTCATGCTTCTTTGGCATCCTTTGCTTTTCTCGATCTTCTAGGTGTCTTTGATCTTCTTGGACTCCTTCTTGGTCTTCATGCTCTTCATATTTGATTTGTTCTTCATTATCTTGTGCTCTAGTCTTCTTTGTGATGTCCTTTTGATATTCTTTCTTAGTGAGTTTGAGATGGATACAAATAGGTACATTGATGTAGCTTATCATGACATAAAATTTGGGATACATAGATTTGGGGGTTCCATGCAGCTTTGCGAGATAGATATATTTCTCTTTGGATAGCTTTGGATCAATGGTGGCTATATGATGATGTTCACTGAAATGGCTTGGTATTACACTGGCATTGGATTTTCTCGTGGTAAATGACGACATGCTTCGGGGAGTCAAAAATAGGCATAGATATGGAGATTCCCGAATAGGTTACTATGACCAAATTGTCTCACATACTTATGACTTCCATCCAACATGGGTAGACCTTTGGCATTTTGCATCTTCATCACATGGGATGCCTTTACTTGCCTTTATCCACATTGCAACTTCTCACTCATAAGCATCATGCTCTTACTAAGAGAAACAACATCCACCCAAAAGCATGATTCACTTATAGATGGCAAACATCTCTCAAGAGCCTTTCTAGAAGAAAAATGAGAACCACCATAGGATGCTCATCTACACTTGTAGCCTTAGTGGTTCAATCAATTTCACTTTCACAGCCACCTCTCATGGAAGTTTTGTAAGCCCCACTAGGACTTGCTTGGCTTAGAACCTTTCCACCAAGAGGCATACTATCAATGTACCGAGAATTCACATTGCCTGCCTAGAGATTTTGAGTACCAAGGTCCCCCACATAGGTTTCCTTGGTGTGAGAAAGTGAATTATCTCCTTGCACAAAAGGTTGGATACTTGGATGCACTTGCAATGAGCAGGAAAAACTCCAAAAGTTTTCCCTACATCTTTGAATATTGTGTTCATAGTCAATTGCCTACATCTTGGCCTCACTTAATGACTTAGGATCTTGCATCCTCACTTGGATTTGTGTATTAATCACTAAGTTGCTCATAAAGAGCTCACACAGCACATGATTCAACAACATAGTGGCTCTTCTTGGCCAAAGCCTAAAAATATCATCAAAGGATCTAGTATATTATTTGACAGAGATATATGACTCTTGCCGCAAGACCGAAGTTCGAGAAACCTTCTTCTCATACTCATCTAGGAATTTGTCACATAGTTCCTCAAAGGTTCTTATCGACCCTCTTGGAAGGCTCCAATACCATTCATTGGCCTCCTCCTTCAAGGTACTTGAAAACACAAGTATCCAATGTATATTATCAAATCCACTCGCAAGGAAAGTTAGATCATATCTTCCAAATACAACATACGATCCTCATGTAGCAGCCCATAAAACATTGGGTGATCCCTATAAGGAGGAGGGCATTCATTCCTCTTCTTTGGGATCAACACTAGGTCATCTAGATCTTCATATTCATCTTGACCTAATCCTAGCATCTCAAGGTCTCTAATTTCTTTTGTTTACACCTTTACTAGTGTAGAAAGGCTAATATTTCCATTGGTGTCCCTTTCTGCTAACTCACCAAGTGGTCTAGGGAGTCCTATAACTTTTAACATATTATTTTGATCCTTTTTTAGAGGATCCTCCATCCATTGGTCATCATGCAAGAGATTTTTCCCCTTTCCTAAAGCCAATATATCAACATTACATAGAGCTTGGGGTTCATGCCTTTTGAGCAATGGTTTCCCCTTAACAACTAAGACTTCCAATGTACTTGTGAGGCCTAATCTTTCAACATTGTGACCCACCACATGGGACATTTAGCCACAACTAAATTCAATTGTGTGTCAATACTTTTCCATGGCATTATGTCTTTACCTTGATCGTTAGTTGATACCATGACTGCCATGTGTTCCAACATATTTGTTGCATATCCTCTAGGTTGATGGATAGTTGTGCACAATGTTTCTTGGATAGAGACCACACTAAGGCGAACCTCGGCCCATGCCATCATATTAGAGGGGATGGAATAACCACTATCTCACTACTTTCCACATTACATGAATTATTCCTCATAGAGGATTCATGCTCTATATACTTAATTAGGTCCATGAGTAGGTTTTGTATAGGACAAGCCAAGTGTTCTAAACCTTAGGAAAACCCCATTTTGTGGATATTTTTGTGCATCCCTAATGGTTAAAGTTATAAAAATTTCAGATCCCTTTTCAGCCAAGGTTCAGAAACCACCACTTATAAGCGGCTCCCGAAAAATGTACCACCTATTGGGACCAAAATAACTTGACACTAGTTCTAAGGCTATTGCGGAGCTCCTATGCTCTCAAAACAACCCTCACGACCTTACGGCCAGAAGCGTCTAGATGCTACGAAATAATGTATCTAATGAATGCATTTTTAGATATAATATTCAAACTATAGTCCATTGTACTGCTCAAACTCTAGGCAAAGGGAGTCTCTTGCACATAGGTGACTAATTCACATCAATACTCACACACAAAGGGCACTCCCTCCCCCCTTCCCCATGAACTGTTATGGCCCTACAACTTTCCTTTACGCCACAAATTGGCCCTAGGATGCGCCATCTTAATACGTAAAGAACAATGCAATATACTCCATCTTTCCTCACTAATATCCCTTATGACCCATATATCTCAATAGCTTGGATATATCTTGCATACACTCAGTCAATAGAATACAATTACAGTGTAATGGTATATGCAAGATTATGCTTGTATGCAAAATGGAATGAATGTACATAAACATGTTTAATGAGATAACCAAAGTGTGAATGTGCAGTAATCATTTATTTATATGTTTTCATGAATTTTCTACTCGTTGCGTTGTTGTTAAATACATCCCAAAGGCAGTGAGTTCTCCTGACTCATGCTATCTTTGGAAGCATAAATAACACACAATCATCTTATTCATGAAGTGAAAAAAAAAAACCTTTTAGAAATTATTCTGTGATTTTTTACACATGGATTCCTTTAGCACATTGTGAATAACACCAAGACCACTTCCATAAATTAAGATCGCGTGGCCTTAAATTCCACCCCAAGTGTGTAAAATTAATGCTTATGTGATGGTTGGATGCTTCTTCATTATTTGCAGACTCAACTTGACACTTCACTGCATCTCAAACTTCAAAATGCTTTGTCTCTTTGCGCCTTGATCGCTTTGCACTATGAACCCCTTTGGAGCCTAAAATCTTCATTTTCACCCTCAAACGCCTTGTAGATCCATCTAAAATTGTTCAAAATCTTGAAAAATGTACCTTTAAATCTACCTCTCACAATCATATAGCCTCTAGAGTCCTAATCATCCCCGGGGATTCCACCTTATAGAACATGTAAGATACCACATGAGTTCAAAGGAAATAGTATTTTATTTAGTAAAATTTAGAAGACTATATTTACAAAATGGATTTTTAATTATACTTTTTAAAAAACTCATAAGTTTAATAAAGTAAAAGAAGTCTTTTCATGACCTTTTAGCATGTAAAGAAAGGTATTTCTCAATACCCTTTGATTGCACATTATATAGATGATTTTTTATAGGTATATCCCTAGGTAATTATCTCTATATTGAGAAAATAGCACAACTCTACTAAATTCTTCATCTCAAATTTAATCTTGAGGAGACCTTTCACATAGTCAATCTCTGGCACACTATCACCCATGATGATCAAATCATCCACATATATAGTAATAACCACAATACCTACATCACTCCCATAGACATAAAGTGAGTGATTAGCTTATGCTCTACAAAATCCAATATTGATAAGGTATAATAAAGGTATCAATTCCAAACAACCCAATTCCTGAGCTAGCTAAAGAAGAGGCATGTCATGACCTAGTCTACCAGAAATTACTAAGGGAGATCCCCGTCAAGGATCAAGACCCAAAGCTAAAGACGAAGTATCAAGAATTCTCTGTCAGTAGTGGACTTGTCTACTTTAGGACAAGATTATGTATCCCTGCAAGCCAATCTCTCAAGGAGAAGATACTTTGGGAAGCCCATGACTCCCCTTTCTCAGGACATCCTGGCTATGCCAAGACCCTTAATGCGGTCAGGAAGAGCTATTATTGGGATAGGCTCAAAGGTGACATTCTCAAATATGTCATGGAATGTTTGTCTTGTCAATGCATTAAGACAGAACATGTCAAAATGCTGGGGAAATTGCAACCACTTGGCACTCCTCAAATGAAATGGGAATTCATTAGTATGGACTTCGTTGTTGGTCTACCCCAAGTTCAGGGAGGATACAACGCTATTATGGTTGTAGTAGATATACTCACCAAGGTTGCGCATCTCATCCCTATCAAGACAAACTATAAAGCCTCAGACATCGCAAGATTATTCATCAAGGAAATACTCAAACTGCATGGGTTACCCAGAAGAATCATTAGTGATCGTGACTCACTCTTCACATCACACTTCTAGAGGGCTATCTTCAAGTCTATTGGGACTCAACTCTGTTTCAGTACAACTTACCATCCCCAAACTGATGGTCAAACAGAACGAGTCAACCAAGTCATTGAAGATATGCTTAGGGCATACTGCTGTCGCGAACCCAAAAAGTGGATTGAATATTTGCCACTGGTTGAGTTTGCCTACAATGCTTCCTACCAACAGAGTATTCAGATGACCCATTTTCAAGCATTGTATGGGCACAATTGTTGTACCCCTCTGAGCTTCTCGGATCCAACTTTGAGGGTAGAAGCTTCAAGACAGATGCTGGAAGACATGGATGACCAAATCAAATCAATAAGACAAGACATCCAAGCCGCCAAGGATAGATAGAAGGCTTATGCGGACTTGAAATGGCAAGATAGATCCTTCGTTGAAGGTGATATGGTCTTCATCCACATACACCCTAAAAAGAGTTCACTGTCCTTGGGAGAGTACAAGAAGCTAAGTCCAAGGTATTGTGGACCTTATAAGATCATTAAATGCCTAGGGCCTAATGCTTATAGACTACAACTGCCTGCAACCCTAAAGGTTCATAATGTATTCCATGTTAGCCTATTGAAAAAGTATCTACCTAATCCAAATCATGTACTTGATGATCAGCAAATTGTAATGCCTAGCCAAGGAGTCCTTGAGCTATGGCCCGATAGAGTCCTAGATGTCAAGGAGAGGAATTTGAGGTCAAGGACCTTGAGAGAATACCTCGTCCAGTGGAAAGATTATCCCGAAGAGGATGCCACCTGGATGGACGAAGATACTCTCAACCAACAATACCTCCAGGTCCTCTCAAGATGTGGACATCTCGATTCCTCTAAGGGGGAGAGGATGTAACATGCCATGGGAACCCCCCTCCTTTTTAATTTCAAAAAAAAAAAACTGTAGTTCAAATTTTCTTACTCCCCCTCTCTCCCCACCGACTGCACATCGGGGAGAGAGAGAGTGGGAGTGGTGGTGATGGGGGAAGGGGAGGCATGCAACCCCCAGGTGGGAGGGTTGGCCATGCCACCCACCTCCTCCCCATCTATATAAGGGGAGGCCCCTCCCCTCCCTCAAATAGAGGAGACAACGCCCCCTTCCTTACGTTGTCACCCCCTATTGCGAGTCGTTGCGGGTCCTTCCCCGAGGCCTCCGAACAGAGCCATCTCCCCCCTCCTCGCTTGGTGGCAACTGCACCTCCCCCTAGGCCTTCCGATTGGAGCTCTTCTCCCCCCGCCATCCTACTGAAACGGGTCCCTGGACCTACGATCATAGCCATCCCCCTTCCGTCCTGCTGAAACAGGGTCTGTCTCCCTGGACCTACGACCATAGCCACCCCCTTCTGATCACCACTTGTTGTCGCGGGGGCCTTGTGAGGGAGAGAGGAAAAGAAGGAGTGGGAGAGTGATGAGAAGAAGAGGAAAGTAGAGGGAGAGAAGGAGAAGAAGAGAAGGAGAAGGATAGAAGTAGAGGAAGAAGAAGAGGGAGAGAAGGAGAAGAAGAGAAGGAGAAGGATAGAAGTAGAGGAAGAAGAAGAGGGAGAGAAGGAGAAGGAGGGAAGAAGAAGGAGTGAGGAGAGGAAAGAAGAGGGAGAGAAGGTGAGGGAGAGAGGAAAAGAAGGAGTGGGAGAGTGAAGAGAAGAAGAGGGAAGTAGAGGGAGAGAAGGAGAAGAAGAGAAGGAGTAGGAGAGAAGTAGATGAAGAAGAAGAAGACGGAGAGAAGGAGAAGGAGAAGGAGAAGGAGAAGGAGAGAAGGAGTGAGGAGAGGAAAGAAGAGGGAGAGAAGGAGGAGGAGGAGAGAAGAAGAAGGAGTGAGGAGAGGAAAGAAGAGGGAGAGAAGGAGAAGGAGAAAGGAAAAGGAGTGGGAGAGAGAAGAGAAGAAGAGGGAGAGAAGGGGAAGGAGAGAAGGAGAAGGAGAGAAGGAGAAGGAGAGAAGAAGAAGGAGTGGGAGAGAGAAGATAAGAAGAGGAGAGAAGGAGAAGGAGGGAAGAGAAGGAGAGAGAGAAGTAGAAGAAGGAGAAAAAAAAGGGGTAGAAGAGAGGAGAGGAGAAGAAAAAGGAGAAGGAGAGAGGTAGAAGAAGAAGAAGAAGAGGTAGAAGGAGAGAGGTGAGAAGTAGTGGAAGAAGAAGAAGAAGAAGAAGAAGAAGAAGAAGAAGAGGTAGAAGGAGAAAATAAGAGAAGAGGAAGAGAAAGAGAGGGAAGGAGAAGAGGAGAAAAAGAAGAAGAAGAGAGAAAGAGAGAGAGAAATAAGGAGAGGGAGTGAGAGTTGGTGAGTAACTGCAAAAAAACCACACTCAAACCACTCCCTTAGCGAAGTATCCTATCCAGTGGTCTTTCCTACCCAAACCTGTCAACCCAAAAATTGTAAGGTCCGGACTATCCAATCTTCGCAAGGCGAATGGCTCCCAAGGAGAAAGTCACGGGGAGCGTAGTTTTTATTGGCCACATATGGACACTGATGTATCTAACTTTGTTTCTGAATGTTTGATTTGTCAAAGAGTTAAGAGACATCATGGTAAACAGTATGGATTACCTATGCCTTTGTCTATTCCATCTAGACCATGGGAACAAATTTTTATGGACTTTATTACTGGTTTACCTAATACTAAATCTAACCATGATATGATTTGGACAGTAGTAGATAGGTTTAGTAAACAAGCATATTTCATTCCATGTAAGAAAACTTTAACAGCATCACAGGCAGCACAATTGTTTTTGAAAACTGTTTTCACTAACCATGGATTACCAAAAGTTATTATTTCTGATCGTGATTCTAGATTTTGTAACAACTTTTGGATTACTCTGTTTGCTAACCTAGACACAAAAATTGATTTCTCATCTGCATTTCATCCTGAAACTAATGGACAAACAGAAGCCACTAATAGCACTATTCTAGATCTTTTACGTGCTTATACTATTTCTAAACCTCAGACATGGGATACACATTTGCATTTATTACAGTTTGCATATAACAATACACCACACACATCTACAAGGAAAGCACCGTTTGAAGTGATTTATGGTTATAGATTGTCTACACCAGTTGCATCTTTGTCAAATAGAATTCAGAGTGCTGATGATATTGCTAGTATGCATAATACTATTTTTGATGAGGTTAAAGACATGATTGCCAAAGCCCAGCAATCATATACCAAACAAGCCAATAAGAAAAGACAAGCAATGAATTTCAAAGTTGATGACTATGTTTGGATGAGAATAGAAAAATGTTGACTACAAAGTGTAGATAGACACCCAGTTGTGAAATTAGCCCCTAGATTTTATGGACCATTTAGGATCATTCATAAAATTAATGACAATGCATTCAAATTAGAATTACCACCTCACTGGAAAATTCACAACACATTTCATATTAGTTTATTAAGACCATTTAGAGGCCAATTACCTGTACACCCTGTTTATGAAAACCCACCTTTGTTAGAGGAAGAGACTGAAATACTTGAACCTGAAGCTATCATAGATACTGACTTTATGACCACTAGAACTGGCCAAAGATATTCTAGATATCTAGTCAAATTTAAGAACCATCCTGTAGAGGAAGCACAATGGATGCACGCTAGAGACTTAAATGCTTTCCCCACTCTGTTAGCTCCACATTGAGCTAATAGCAATTGAGGTCAATTGCTATCCCACCCCGGGGGTATGATGCCAGGAGACATATTTCACGGTGGATTCCGTGCCACGGTGGATTCCGTGAGGTTTTACGGTGGATTCCGTAAACTTTGATGACCGGGGCTCATACACAAATTGGATTCTTTGTGCGAGAAGTTGATGGGGACGCCTGTCCTTTTCGGGCGTTTCATTAATGCAGTGTGTACATGGGTGATTCCATAGCAGGTGATTCCGCAAAATGCATATTAAATTAATAAACGTTTATGAGTTTAGAGTGCGCACTCGTAATAAATTAAGGTTAGGATTTATTTCTAACCAGTTGATTTATTTATGTAGCTGAAGACTGCTAGGTATTCACTTTTGTCGATTTAATTGTATTATTTTACTAACGATTGTGAATGCTTCAGTTGATGTGTAGATATAGCAGCAGGGCAGAGGAAAGCATTGGAGGATAGCGAGTATTCGATTTATTGATTATATTTTGATGGGCGCATACCTTAGGCATGACGCCTATATTTTGTCGCGCCTATTTATTGAGGTGTTGGATATTTATTATTATTTTGTATACGCATGGGCTCACGATTATGTTATTTCTACTTGGACATTGTATTGGGCATGCCAGACTATTTGGGCACCGTCCATTAGCTTTATTCCTATTTTGTGTTAAAGCAAACTCAAAAGCTAAAAGCTTGCTATTTTGTAATTTGGGCTATTATTTGAGCTTGAAGATGAATAATACATAAAATACATGCTTTGTGGAGCGCTCACACAAGGCATGGGGGGAGATTACACCCAATTGGTCTCTTGTTCATGTCGTTTATGCTTTTTACCTTGTAATTTGTGTAAAAAGTAGAGTTCTATTATTCTTGGGGACCTTCCGGCATTCACTACACGAGCGTACATCATCCGATCTACGCACCATAAGATGTGTCCCACAAGCGAAGAAGCGGACATGTTACAGTTGGTATCAGAGCGAAGAAACGCAATCTAAGATTTATGAGGGAACTTAATGGAGGAAAATAGTGGGAATAAGGGGACAGCCAGGGGAAGGTGAGTGGAATAAATTAGTGTTTTCTGTGAAAACATTCCTTTACTCACTTATGGATGCTGGGTTGCAGAGTCACGAAGCATGGAGCAAGTTCTTGGTGTTCCAGGTTATGTTCATGACTGCAATGCGTGCTTCGGATTATCGTCAAACGCTAGGCATGATGAATATCTTGGACCGCATCTATAATCCCTCACCCCTGTATGCGAAACGAAGATGGATGGGAGAATCAGAAATATACTACATTGCAGCCCACCGACTCGCATACCTTTAGACCAACTTGAAGAGAATCAAGTGGATGGAGGATTTAAAGATCGTGAAGCTGTCCATCTTTGTCGAAGCTCACGCAAATGCAACCTTGCATGTTGGCAGTGGGCAAGTCAAACAGAACAAGTATGTCTATGAAGAAGTGACCCGGGTAATCCCTGCTGACAGGATCAAAGTGCTAGGGTGCTATGAGAAGAACGGGTATCAAAGGAAGGGATACCTCGAGCTTCCTATGACCTATCATTTCTTGAAAATCCACAATCCCACTCCATATTATTATTCAGTACTACCTGTAGCCGATTGTAATACAATCCTATTTTCCCCAAACTGATAGTATCAATCAGCTTGTTCTACTTACTCAAAATAAATGTACTCAAAGGGCTATGCCCTCATGAATGAATAAGACTTTTTACTATTGTCTATCCTGATTGTAAATGTTGGCAAAGGAGTTAAGTGATTAGGTCACTTGGCTAAAAGCTGTGCTAGTCATATTAACGTAATATGGGAAACATTTGATAAGTTTTTAACATAAAGAATCTTATTGTCTAGACGCAACCCCAAGTGCAGGTTCCAAGTCCGACCCCTGCACTAAGTACATCTATGATTCAAGAGAAGAAGTTCCTTCTCAAACAAATTAATCCACCTGAGTTCGATGGCAAGGGAAGGATTGTTCAAGCTGGCGTCGAGATCTAGATCGAGTCCATGGAGGACTATTTTGAGGCAGCAAGAACTGCACCTGCTAACCAAGCCATGCTCGCCAAACTTAAGCTTACAAGCAAAGCAAGAATTTGGTGGAAACAATGGTGCAGAGACCAATCAATCTCGGAAGGGACAGTCACTTGGGAGAAGCTTAAGGAAGTTGTGCGAAGGAGGTATCTGCCACTTGCCTATCGCACACAGAAGATGAATGAATTCTATGAATTGAAGCAGCTCGGACTATCCCTTGATGCATATTATTCAAAGTTTATTTCTCTCCTAAAGTACGCGCCTCCAATGGATATGACACAACAGGTGTCAAAGTTTTGTGTTGGGTTGAATCCACCCATAAACACCCGCTTGGAATCAATGCGCCCAATGGACCTACAGGATGCACTCATTCGAGTTTCTCATATAATACATGAAGTGCAGACCAAGTCGAGGAACAACAGGACTTGGCCTTACAAGGATCAGAACAACGGAATGTTTAGGGCTAAGACTAAGAGAGCGCAGGGTCAAAATCAAGGGCAAGGCAAGAAAGCTAGGACCAATGTTGTCAACAACTTTGTTCCTACGCAAGGTAATGACCGCAATCTACATTGCTTCCATTGCAACGAGCCTGGACACTTTAAGAGCCAGTGTCCCAAGCTTAGCAGAGGACATCGCCAAGGGCAATTCCATGGAGATGCCCATGGCCAGGGAACCACCGTCATGGCCAGAGGGAGAACCTCCAATGTTTCCAACAAGGAGCTGGGCGATGAAGAAGATCCATCCATGGATGTTGACATTGAGAGGGCAACAATTCACACTTCTCTTCACAAGAAGGATCCAAATAGCCAATTGGCGGTGATCCAAACTCCATCAGATTACAAAGGTAAAAGCTTCAAAACCCTAATTGACTGTGGTAGTACACATTCCTTCATTTCACCGATCTGTGCAAAAAGGCTAGGGATAGCCACAATAGACGCACCTACTTTACTTGTGGAATTGGAAAATGGTCGTAAGGTCTCTTGTACTAGGCAAACTACTAAGGTGAAATTCCTATTGGGTGGGAAGCCGACTTCGGTGAGATTCAGGGTAATGAACCTAGGTGTCCATGAATGTTTACTTGGAATGGATTGGCTAATACCCAATGATGTCCACATCCACTGTGGAAAGGGCCAAGTCTCCTTCCGAAATTCTGAAGGGGAACTAGTTACAACCCAAGGAGAGGCTGGTAAGCCAAAAATATAGCTCGCAAAAGCAACACGGATAATAAAAGGAGTTAGAAAGGGCCTACCTGTCTATCTGATTAAATTGAATAAGCTAGATCAGAATCAAGAATCTAGGGAAGAACCTTTGTGGTTAAAGGAATATGCAGACGTATTTCCTGAGGAGCTAACAGAACTTCCTCCTCAAAGGGAAGTCGACCACAAAATCAAGCTGGCGCTAGGAATTGAAATCAAAGAGCAACTCAAGCAACTGCTAGATCAAGGCTACATCCGTCCTAGCAGTTTACCATGGGGAGCTCCAATGCTGTTCCAAAAGAAGAAAGATGGAACACTTCGTCTATGCATTGACTACAGAGGGTTGAATCAATCTACCATAAAAAATAAATACCCCATTTCAAGAATAGATGAATTACTTGACCGTCTTCAAGGAGCGAAGACTTTCTCTAAGATAGATCTCAGATCTTGATATTATCAGATAAGGATCAAGGAAGAAGATATCCCAAAGACTACATTCAACACAAGGTATGGACACTTTGAATTCCTAGTGATGTCATTTGGGCTAACAAATGCTCCTGCTATATTCAACAAGTTAATGTAGGATATCTTTAGGCCCTACCTTGATGACTTTGTACTCGTCTTCTTTGACGATACCCTAGTCTACTCTAAACAGGAAAAAGATCATGAACCCTAGCTTCGCATTGTTCTTGAAACAATGAGAGCACACAAGCTTTATGCCAAGAAAAATAAGTGTGCATTTTTCAAGCGACAGATTGAATATTTGGGATTCATTTTATCAGCGGAAGGAATTTCAATAGATCTAGCTAAGGTCAGAGACGTTCTGGAATGGCCAACACCAACTTCTGTCAAAGAAATACGTAGCTTCCTTGGATTGACAGGATGGTACAGGATTTTCATCAAAGATTATGCTTTGATTGCAACACCTTTGACTGACCTACTAAAGAAGCAAGTAGCAATTGTATGGTCACCTGCTTAACAGAGCAACTTTGACAAAATAAAGCAAAGCTTAGTATCAGCACCCATCCTGAAACTTCTTGACCTTGGTAAGGAGTTCAAAGTGGTAACTGATGCTAGCGCACTTGCCTTAGGATGTGTGCTTATGCAAGAAGGTCATCCCGTAGCATATTCTTCAAGGAAGATGAAGAGCCATGAAAGGAATTATGCTACCCACGATCTGGAGCTGTTGGCTTTCATCCATGCTCTCAAGCTTTGGAGACATTACCTGCTAGGTAACAAATTTTCCTTAGCAACAGACCACAAGAGTCTTAAATGGATCTTCACCCAGAATGAGCTCAATATGAGACAACCTCGATGGATCGAAGTGCTAGAAGTGTTAAGACTTCAAGCTCATTTACTTAGGTTGTGTGTACCTGACATCTGACATGTCCAACTGTACCACATGGTGTCATTAAATAAGTTGGTGGTCTTAGACCCAGTGTGAATGGTCCTATGGACCTTAGTACTATTGTATACACTTATGTTATGTTAGTAGTCTATGAAATAATAATAAAATATTATGAACAACCTGAAGGTTAGGTTGCTGCTCCATTACATTGTCTCTCTCCCTCTCTCTTCCAACATGGTATCAGAGCCATCATGGATGGGCTCTTGAAGGCATGAAGCTGTGAGAAAGACTTGCAGCCTGAAGACTCAAGATAGTGGTTGAAGAGAAGCAGGCTATCATTGTGCAGGCTACCATTGTATTTGTGAAGGTATGCATTTTGCCATGTTGGGTTCTATGGTTCATGGCAGTGCTTGAGGCTTGATTAGAGCCTTCAGGAGACTTGGTTGAGCATGTAGAAGGAGATGACCTGTTGATGTAAACTGTCGTGCTGATGGCGTGTTTGTGCCTGCTGTAAATGAAGGCTATCATGCTGCTACTGAAGACATAAATCACTACTTGAGTGATCCAGAGCTTGTATGCTTGCTTGGGAAGACATATTAATGATCTGACATGTCAATGCTTGGTCTGGAGTTGATAAATGAGCTAGAATACTGAAGTACAGATTTGAAATTGAAGACAATTTGCTGTAAACTGAAACAGGGCAGCATACACTGATCACTCTTTGAAGCATTGAAGCCATTTGATGAGCATTTTGAGCTCTACTGAAGTGAAGGTTCATTTGGGAAGCATATGTACTGAGTTTGATGCATTTGGATTGTATTTTACTGATAAAATATTCAGATCTAAAATTTTATGACAGGCTGAAAACTGTCATAAAACTGTCATCAACATACACTCATTGACTTGAAGAAATACATGCCTTTTGTTACCTACAGGGAGTTGTATGGTATGGGATATGATTGTTGAATGCTATGAGCATTGAGATGAGCATTGAAGGCTCTTAAAAACTGAAATTTGAATCAAAGAACAAATGCTTTGACAGTGTATTGGCTGGTCATAAACAGTCCATGTACTTTTTGACATTACTTCTTGAAGACAGAGAGTCTGCAAATGCCCGTATGGTTATGTATTGATCCCTACACACAGTGGCATATGTATGAAGTGGCTTGAGGATATCTTCGGCTAAAATACATCTTGGTTTGATAGTTTATTGGCTATATAAAATCTGTGAGAAGATTTATGTCACTTGTACTTGCTGGATATGCATTGTTTTGTGTCCGTATGACTATGTCTAGTTGCCTACATATACTAGCAAATGTTTGGGAAATTTTGGAGCATGTATGACATGTTTAATTGTGGTTTTTGACAGTAAATTCACTGCTGGTTATACTGAAAAATTGCAGGTTTTAGACTGTGTATTCTCTTTACTGCAATAAGCTTGCATGACACAGAGTTACAGTACGTGCAAAGTTTATGTACTGAGACTGATGTACCTAAGGGTTATACCACATGTTTGTGGATGTTTTTGAGGTTGTAAAGGGCTGAAATACCGTGGTTTTTTGTAGAGAATAGTTATAGAAAACTGTCATAAACAGTCAAGGATTGAAGTTGGTCAGAGTGACTTGTTGGCTTGCAGGAAGTCAGGTAGTGACTAGATATTGTCTGGTACAATATGGCTAATGCAGAAAGGATTGACAACATAACCCAGATAGTGGGGGAAAAGATTGACAATAACAATTATGCCATATGGAAGTTCCAAATGGAGAACTTCTTAATAGGGAAAGGCTATTGGGAGTTGGTGACTGGAGCTGAAGAGCTGAACCTGAGCTCCCAGAGCGACCTACGGCTGATCAGAGATGACTACACCGAGCTTGGACAGAAAGAGCTCGTAGGGTGTTGCACTGGCTGTCTCTATGTATATCAGATGCCATGGTAATGCAGATAATGAACTGCAGCTCTCCTAACAATACATGGGACATTTTGGTCAAGTACTATAGCACAACCACAAGTGCCAGAAAGATACAGTTGAAGCAGACGTTCAACAACATGGAGAGAAAGAGCAGATCTATACAGGATTATGTCACGGAGGTTAAGACCATTGCAGATCAGATGGCATCTGTTGGTTCGTAGGTTGAAGATGAAGACATGGTTGCTGTGACTTTGAATGGCTTAGGACTTGAGTATAAGTCTTTTGACACTTCTGTGTCTGTGAGGGTTGAAATGCCTAATCTTAATGAGCTGGTTGCATTGCTTATCCATGAGGAGGTTAAACTTGGCTTGGCTACAGGGTCAATCAGTTTTAAAAACAAGGATGTAGTTTCCTATTCCAATCAACGCAACCGTGGCAGCCATGATAGAGGCTATGGATCTGGCAGAGAAGGCCAGCAGAATGCATCCTATGGCAATAACAACCAGCAAGTATCAAACACAAGAGGTGGTGGAAACTTTAGAGGTAGGGGGAGATCTAGCCCTAGAGGCAGAGGCTCCTGGCAACAGCAGCGTCCATCTGACAATCCGAATAAGGATAAGGATTGTCATTACTGCGGGAAGTATGGTCATATTGTCAAGATTGTGGGAGAGAAGGAAGGAGTCTCACTTGTAGCTTTCTTGCTTGCACAATGGGGGAATACACACAAGGGTGGAGGCTGAAAACAGTTTTTCTCTTCTTAGTTGTGGAAGCCAAAAGAACTCAAGTACAAAGAAATAGAAGAACCCTAGATATGGGTCTCAAAACCAAACTCAACTAACTAAGGTGGCATACTAACTGAGCCACGAACTAGAGTAGATAAGGATAGCTATCATGTAGCTATTATTCAGGGGCGGTGTACCAACCGCATCTGCAACTGACAAGTCGGTGACATAAATACACAACGGTCACCCTGGCGTATCACGAGTGGAGCTCGATATCTTAACACTCCCCCTCGAGCTCAATCCCAATTCCTGCACACCAAGCAGGTCTCTGAACTTGCGCAGCTTCTCTGCGGCCAATGCCTTCATGAATATATCAGCTACCTGATCCTCTGTGCTGACATAAACTAGATCAATAAGACCTAGTAAAACCCTCTCTCGCACATAGTGATAATGCACCTCAATGTGCTTTGTTCTAGCATGATAGACTGGGTTATTTGCCAAGTGTATACTACTCATGTTGTCACAATAAATGACAACTGGCCCATCTGTAGACTGATGCATATCATAAAGTAGCTTATGCAACCAAGCTACCTCACATGCAGCCATTGCTGCACCCCTGTACTCAGCCTCTGTGCTCGACAAGGCAACTGTAGGCTGTTTCTTGCTGCTCCAAGTGACTGCAGCACTCCCAAAAGAGAACACATATCCACTGGTAGATCGTCTATCAGAAATACTACCAGCCCAATCAGCATCAGTGTATCCATGCAACTGTATCTGAACCCCAGTCTCATAAAATAGTCCATACTGCAATGTGGACTTCACATACCTGAGTATGCGTCTAGCCGCATCCAAATGTGGTTTCCTTGGAGCCTGCATAAACTGACTTACCAATCCAACAGCATAGCTCAAATCTGGCCTGGTAATAGTCATATAAATCAAGCTTCCTACTATGCGTCTGTACATAGTAGGGTCTTCCAGAAGCTCACCTGCATCTATGCTCAGCTTCACATTCTGCTCCAAAGGAACTGAAATAGGCTTACAGCCTGTCATCCCATATTTGGACAGCATGTCCAATCCATACTGCCTCTGCAAGAGCTGTATCCCACTTGGTGATCTAATCACCTCAATGCCCAAGAAATAACACAGCTCTCCCAAATCCTTCATCTCAAACTTCTGCTTCAATAGCATTTTCACATGAAGGATATCTTCATCACTGTCACCTGTCATAATCAAATCATCAACATAAATGACAAGTAGCATAATACCTTTCTCTGTTTTTCTCACATAAAGTGAGAAATCTGCCTTGGAAATCTGAAAGCCAATAGTGACAAGATACTGTCCTATCTTGTCAGACCATGCTCTAGGTGCTTGCTTCAAGCCATACAAAGCTTTCTTCAACCTGCAAACAAACTCAGGATGAACAGCATGCACATAACCTGGTGGCTGCTCCATATAGACCTCTTCTTGCAAATCACCATGCAAGAAGGCATTCTTTACATCCATCTGATGTAAAGACCATCCCTTTGATGCAGCCATAGCAATGACTGCTCTTACGGTTGCCATCCTTGCAACCGGACTGAATGTTTCTTCATAGTCAATGCCATATGTTTATGCATACCCCTTGACTACTAATCTTGCCTTGTATCTGTTCACAGAACTATCAGCATTGTGCTTCACCTTATAAACCCACTTACAGCCAATTGCATTCTTACCTTTAGGCAAAGGTATCAATTCCCATGTAGCGTTTGCTTCCAAGGCATCCATTTCTTCATCCATGGCTTTCTCCCATTTTTCTTTTCCCATGGCTTGCTCAAAAGAAGTGGGTTCTGGTTCCTGTATCACCTTGACCATATATGCATAGTGAATGGCTGTAAATCCATCATATTTCAGCCTATCCACAGGATACCTAACTCTGGTAGACCTGCGCAAAGTGGGTTCACTCCCAGGTGCTCTCAAAACATCCCTGGTCTTCCTTACTCCAGGTGTAACAATAGAAGGAATACCCAACTCATTATCAATGCTCTGTTCTGAACCACTGGATTCACCATCCACATAAGAGTGACCTGCATTCACATCAAACATGGGCTGATCAACCTTCTCTTTTCCTTTTCGTGATACCTGCATACCACTATCTGCATTACTTTGAGAAGATTCTCCTGATCTCAATCTGCCTGTCCATGGCGAAGAATGTGAACCACTGCTAGAGGACGCTCCAGGTCCACTAATATTTTGTGACTGCTGCTGTGAATTCTGTGCAGCATTACCATTTTGTGCATCTACATCATCAATCACATTTACTGGTTTATACCAGCTACTCATCTCATCAAAAACAACATCTCTGCTCACTGTAAACTTACGAGTAGAAGGGTTATAGCATCTATACCCTTTTTGCTGCAGAGAGTAACCAATAAAGATGCACTTCTCAGCTTTTGGATCCAACTTGGATCTCAACTCATCTGGCACATGTACATAGGCAATGCAACCAAAAATTTTCAAATGAGAAATAACTGGTTTCCTACCAGTATACCTCTCCTCTGGAGTTATTCCATGTATTGCTGCAGTGGGAGTCCTGTTCATTATGTAGACTGCTGTAGCAACTGCTTCAGCCCAATAAAAATCAGGCAAGTCTTTTTCATTGAGCATGGCACGAGATACCTCTCCAATATGCCTATTTTTCCTTTCTGCAATTCCATTTTGTTGTGGGGTATGACTGCATGAATATTGCTGCTTTATGCCATGCTCCTGCAGGAACCTTGCAAACTCATTTGAGAGGTACTCTCCCCCTCCATCTGACCTTAGGCATTTTATCTGCAGGCCTGTTTCTTTTTCAACCATAGCTTTAAGAGTTTTGAAATGCCCAAAAACTTCACTTTTCTTTTTCATAAAATACACCCAAACTTTTCTGCTATAGTCATCAATAAAAGTGACAAAATAATGACAGCCTCCAAGAGATGCAGCTTTAGTTGTCCACACATCAGAGTGGATTAATTCCAATGGCTTCTTACTCTCTTGAACATGTCTAGGAAATGGTTTCCTTGCCTGTTTTCCAAACTGACAGGCTTCACATACCTTATGCATTTCTGCAACCTTGAATTTTGGCAAACCTGCAACAATATTTTGGGCCTACATTGATTTAAGTCGCTGTACATTAACATGACCAATGTGTTTATGCCAGATATCAATATCTGCAACTACACCGGTCCCATGTGCAAACATTGCTGCACTCAATTCAGACATGTCTGCATCCAATGTAAACATTCTGCCCTTCTTCTTTCCTTTTGCTATCAAGCGACCTTTATTTTTCATATCCTCAACAAAGCATCCATGAGGATTAAATCTGACCTGCAAGCCCTGCTCAACCATTTGACCAACAAAAACCAGATTCTTGGTGATATTCGGGACATGAAATACATCGGACAGGTATTTCTTTTTCCCATCCTGCATAGACAAAGGAATTTTTCCAATCTGCACAATAGGATGTGCAGTATCATCACCAGTCTCCACAAATCCTGGTTTTTCCATTTTCCTTGCATCCTCCATCCATTCTGCATGACCTGTCATGTGGTTTGATGCACCTGAGTCAACATACCATACATCATTGCTTTCTTCTGCACTTGTCACAGAATTGTTCATGTGCTGCACCATAAACAAATGCTCATTTCTGTCATCACCCTGTCTACTAGAAGATGCATAATTCCCTTGTTGCAGTTTTCCATTCATGATGTCATTCTGCTTTTTATAGCAGTCTTTAGCCATATGACCCATTTTACCACAATAGTAGCATTCAACATTACTGTTTGCATTTTGGCCTCTTTGCCATCCACCACGACCTCTTTGGCTCCCCCTGCCTCTAGAGTTACCACGTCCTCCTCCATAGGACTGATTTTCTTGAGTTTGCTGCATATTCTGATTTCTACCACGGCCTCCAAATCGGCCTCCTCTACCTCTGCCTCTACCTCTTCCAGCATTTGAGTAGAAGACAGCTTCTTTTGAAGTTCCTCCTGAAGAAGATGCACCACCATTTCTCTGCTCCTCAGAAATTAGAAGAGCAATCAACTCCTCAAAGTCAGGAAATCTTTCACGAACGGAAATGGATGTTCGAAACTGTGCATAATCCTTTCCTAGACCATTCAAGGTCATGGAAACTAAATCATCATCTTCCACTGGCGACCCAATGGAAGCAAGTGCATCTGCAATCTTCTTCACCTTCATGTGGTAGTCATTGATGCTCATATTTTCTCTTTGCACATTATGCAACTCTTGCTTGAGCTGCATTTTCCTGGCTTGCGTATTTGTGCTATACATCTTTGACAGAGTATCCCATGCCTCCTTTGGCGTACTTGCATCCTGAATATGCACAATCATAGAGTCTGAAATGCTGATAGACAGCCAGTACATAACTTTCCTGGCTCTCTCATGCCATGCTTTGAATGCCTGCATCTGCTGTTGATTGGGAACATCAGGAAGAACTGGTTCTTCTTCATTTCCTGCAACAAACTCCCAATATCCTTTTCCCATAAGGAAATTCGTCATTCTAAACTTCCATGCTTGGAAGTTGTTCTTGTCAAGCTTTTCAGTGACAATCTGTGAGAGAGAATCAGACGCCATTACAGAATACTGCAAAAAGTTCTGTCACTGCAAAGAACACAGCTTCAGTCTCACAAGGGCAAATCTGCAAAACTGGCGAAAGTGGTATTTGACCACACAGTCACTTCCTAGTGACGATTTTGCATAAACAGGAACCAAGGATGATTCTGTAACTCCCAATGTCTCTGCACATAAGCATACGATGCAATTTCTACAGTAACTTTTCACCGACCTGTAGAACAGTGGCTGCACAGCATAAAACTGGGCTTTTTTCTGAGTGCGTGCAGAAAACTTCCGCCTCCAAAACAGGCCCCGAAATGGCCTCAAATCAAAAAAACAAGGTCGCCAAGGGCTAAAGCCCGCACCCGCAGCATATACTGCCCTCTTGCTTCACCGCGAAGGGCGTCTCAACCTGAGACAATGCACTCCTGCACTTTTCGGCTGTGCTACCTGCAGAGATCTGCTCCCAAAACAGAAAATGAAAGCAACACTGCTCCTTTTACCAGACCACCGCGAGCTTGGCTTGCTTTCTTGAGCTCCTTACCACGAACAAGGCTCTGTTACCATGTCAAGATTGTGGGAGAGAAGGAAGGAGTCTCACTTGTAGCTTTCTTGCTTGCACAATGGGGGAATACACACAAGGGTGGAGGCTGAAAACAGTTTTTCTCTTCTTAGTTGTGGAAGCCAAAAGAACTCAAGTACAAAGAAATAGAAGAACCCTAGATATGGGTCTCAAAACCAAACTCAACTAACTAAGGTGGCATACTAACTGAGCCACGAACTAGAGTAGATAAGGATAGCTATCATGTAGCTATTATTCAGGGGCGGTGTACCAACCGCATCTGCAACTGACAAGTCGGTGACATAAATACACAATGGTCACCCTGGCGTATCACGAGTGGAGCTCGATATCTCAACACATATTGCCAAGGACTGCTGGAAGAAGCACGGCAATCAGAAAGGCAAACAACATGGACACTTTTCTACGTCTAGTCAGGCAGATGATACTTCAGGAGATAGATTGTTTGCCATGTAGTATGTAAAAGACAGAGCTTCTGAAAAATCCACTGATGATGCAGTTTGGCATATTGATTCAGGGGCATCGAACCACATGACCCCTCACAGTGATTGGTTCACTGATATGGTGCCTGAAAAACATGTCTATGTCTGTACAGGTGATGATACGCTGCATAGCATTGAACATAAAGGCAAAGTGCCTCTTGTGGTTCATGATGGTAGAAAGAAGAATTTGCATGATGTACTGCATATTCCATCGATTACGAAGAACTTACTGTCTGTCGAGAACAGAACTTGCAGGTTAGATTCAATAAGCATGGCTACTTTATTGAAGAGTTTGGAAATGGATGCAAGTCACAGGAATGGCAGAATGTTTACTCTTGATGCTACTTTGCCAGAGCTGAATTCAGCTATGTTTGCCCATGGTTCTGGCACTATCAGAGATTTGGAAATTTGGCACAAGAGAGTGGGGCATGTAAATTTGCAAAGGCTGCAAATTATGCAGAAAAAATAGCTCAGGTTTAGCCAAGTTCCAATACTCAGATATTGGTCATGTATGCGATGCTTGCTAGTTTGGTAAGCAATCCAGGTTGCCATTTGTCAAGCATGTAAGACAGAGTACACGTCCATTGCAGTTAGTGCACTCTGATGTTTGGGGGCTAGCCCATAATGCATCTATGGGAGGCTCGAAGTATTATGTGACATTCATTGATGATTACAATCACTATACTTGGGTGTATATCCTGAAAACAAAGGATGAGGTGTTTGTTGTTTTTCAGCAATTTAAAAAGTAGGTTGAAAAGGAATTTGACTGCTATATCTCTTGCTTGAGATCATATAGCGGTGGGGAGTATGTGTCAAATGAGTTTGACAATTTTCTGGCTGAAAATGGCATACGCAGGCAACTTACCTGTGCAGCTACACTCCTCAACAGAATGGGGTAGCTGAAAGAAAGAACATGATCTTGATGGAAGCTGCTCGTGCCATGATGAATGAGAAGAAGATGCCGCTCTATTATTGGGCTGAGGCTGTTATGACAGCCATTTATATCTTGAATCTGACTCCCACTGTAGGTATTCATGAGATGACACCGTTTGAGAAGCTGTATGGCTATATGCCGGATGTACTCACATGAAAGTCTTTGGTTGTCTTGCCTATGTGCACATTCCAGATGAAAAAAGGAAGAAGTTGGATCCAAAAGTGCATAAATGTGTTTTCATTGGATATTCGCAGGAGAAGAAGGCATATAAATGCTATGATCCCTCTACCAGGGAGACTTTGGTGAGCATGGATGTTATCTTTGATGAGATGGGCTCTTGGTATGTATCACCGACTGCAATGCCATCAAATATGCCTTCTACTCATGTATCTACAGTTGATTCGCAGAGCAGAACACTGTTATGATAGGTCCTAGTGGTCAAACAGTATCCCCATTGATAGGGAGATTGAGAAGCTCACTATCCACTGACACCAGTATGTCAGTGAGGGGGAGATATGATGTCTTGCATAGGAAAGGAAAAGAGAAAGCTACTGAGAATGCATCTGGTATGATGGCACCTGGTAGAATGACTTCTGGATATGATTCTGCTGACACTTTAGATAGTGAACTTGGTATTCCGACTGTCTATACGCCTAGTAGAAGGCAGATCAGGTACATTCCGTCTCATGAGAGAGGGGAATCGAGCAGTGCACCACAGCCTAGATGCTCATAGAGGGTCAGATACCCTGTTGACAGGTTGGCGTACAATGGCTACTCTGCAAAGCATTATGCTTATATAATAAAAGTGATGGAGATCAAAGAACTAGGTACATATGTTGAAGCAGTGAAAGATGAGAACTGGTGTGCAGCTATGGATGAAGAAATGAATGCCTTGACTGAAAATAAGACATGGGATCTTGTGCCATTGCCTGAAGGGAAAAAGACCATTGGCTGCAAATGGGTCTACAAAATCAAATGCAAGTCGGATGGCAGTGTGGAAAGGTACAAAGCCAGGCTCCTCTTTCAATTAGTGTCATTGTCATTGTCTATCTAATACACAAGAATGTCTTTATGAGTTCAAGTCTCAATCTTAAAACCTAATTCACTTGTGTAACAGTTGTCTCTTCTTTGTCTATGTCATAATGAGTTGTCTCTTCATCTTCCAACCTCCATAGCTTTGCCATGCTCTAGATCCGCATCTTTGACATGGTATCAAAGCTCAGCTGAGCATGGCTTAGCTCTCCTCTACTCTCTCTCAGCTCATCTTAACCTCAGGTCAGCTCAAGTCCAGCTCATGGTTCCATTTCTCACCTCCATCTCTACTTGACCTTCCTTGGCAGCCATAGCCAGCCTGCACCCTGCCTGCTTCAAGCTCTTGGATCTCTCTCCAGAAGTCATATCTCAACCTACTCTCTTCTGGACATTTGTTTCTTGACTCCCAAGGCTTCTCTGTATCACTTACGAGCTTGATATTGGCCACTCCATAACTCAGCATTGACAATTTTCTCAATCTCTGCCCTGTGTCTGCCATAGCCAAACTAGACCTGCAGTACTTGGAGCTTCCATATCTTTCTCTAGAGTCCTTATCTCTTCACATTTTCTTCTGAGAATATCTTCTGCACTCCTAGGCGCAATTTCCTAGCACAAAAAGCACCAACATTGTGCATTGTACGGCTCATCATTGTTGGTCTTCCCAAACTGGCGCAAATTTTCACAAATATCTAAACGACCTATTGTAGCTCGGCATAGGGGTGGCCATTGAAGGGGCTTTAGTAGATCATATAGTGGGCCAACTCCAGCTAATAGGGCTCTTAAAAATTTTACTTCTACGAGCTGCTACAGTGAAAAAAACAGTCGGGTCCAAGAACCCTAAACTCAGGCAGTGCCATAGCTTTGAGCTTCAAGCTCAAAAATCCATCAGTTTCTCTCTCCTCATGACTCAACAAAGCTTTTACACTCTAATCTAACTGAACACTGAAGGTTCCAGCAAGATTTTCCCATCATACCAGCAAGGAGGGGGGATTCAAGTTACAAGATCAGCGTCAAGAATCACCATCTTCAACTCTAGTATCTCTTGATACTACATACATAGTGTGGTTTTTTACACTACCTTCACTTGTGTTTTTTAACACATTGAAGACTTAATTTTTTGCTGGTTATTCACAGCAATTCAAAGCTGGTCCATAGCCATTTCAATGTTAGACATGAAGAATCTCAAGTGGATGCTTCTCATGAAGAGTGACACAATCATTGTTGCTCATTTCAAGTACATTGAAGTCTTGTTTGCATCACTTGTAGGAAATGATGGAGCTGATCACACTCAAGTGCAATCAATGATTCCATCTAAAGATTTTGAAGATACTCCAGCTACCTTGGCCATCATACAAAGCCTAAAGAAGAAGATGATACCTTTGCTTGAGGGGGACCACAAAGATAAGAACAAGATGACTAATGCAAGCAAAGTCCATGAAAATGATGACCATGAAGGAAAGATCAAAGTAAAAAAGAATAAGAAGAAGAAGCATAAAAATCATGAAGACTCTAAAGCGGCAAGCAAAGTGAACAGCAAGTACATGATCAAAAAGGGCAAGCTGGACTACTCCGACAAGAAGACCTACAATGAATTGAATATCTATGTCAAAAGTAATGCTGAAAACTGCAAGGGCCTGCCGTTCCTTGATCCAATTTTTTACTAACTTCTTTAGCCTTATAATGTCTAGCCCAAATGTCTTTATCATAAGCTTGTAAAACTCCTCATGTAGCCTTGTACTACAGCCTCTGTAAGGCCCCTGCTACAGCCTCTGGATGACCATCATGTTTGTAGTACCCACACTTAGCCTTTTCTGCGATAGCCTCTGGTGTTTTGCCATGTTTATGGTGTGCCCACACTTTGCAGGTGTTACTTTCACTAAAGCCTCTACACACTTTGTACTTTTTGGTTGTGATTGAGGAGGGTTGAGATATTTGCAATCACACCTAATGTAGCCTCTTTGTATAAGGCACTTTGGGCTTAGGACATGCAGGCTGCAGTAATCCCATATGCACAGAGAGGGAAGATTGCTACCCATCCAACAACTATAAAGCATTGTACTTGACTACCACCTTTCAACATATGAGATGAATACAATATCATGATGCTTTCCTCTTTCAATTAGTGTCATTGTCATTGTCTGTCTAATACACAAGAATGTCTTTATGAGTTCAAGTCTCAATCTTGAAACCTAATTCACTTGTGTAACAGTTGTCTCTTCTTTGTCTATGTCATTATGAGTTCTCTCTTCATCTTCCAACCTCCATAGCTTTGCCATGCTCTAGATTCGCATCTTTGACAACAATAGGTGCCAAAGTTTTGTGCTGGGTTGAATCCACCCATAAACACCCGCTTGGAATCAATGTGCCCAACGGACCTACAAGACGCACTCATTCAAGCTGCACCAATAATACAGGAAGTGCAGACCAAGCCAAGAACAACAGGACTTGGCCTTACAAGGATCAGAACAAGGGAATGTTTAGGGCTCAAACTAAGAGAGTGCAGGGTTAGAATCAGGGGAAAAGGAAGAAAGCTAGGACCAATGCTGTCAACAACTTTGTTCCTACACAAGGTAATGACCGCAACCTACATTGCTTCCATTGCAATGATCCCGGACACTTCAAGAGGCAGTGTCTCATGCTTAGCAGAGGACATCTCCAAGGGCAATTCCATGGAGCCGCCCATGTCCAGGGAACCATCGTCATGGCCAGAGGGAGAACCTCCAGTGTTTCCAACAAGGAGCTGGGCAAGGAAGAAGATCCATCCATGGATGCTGACATTGAGAGGGCAACGGTTCATGCCGCTCTTCACAAGAAGGGTCCGAATCGCCAATTCTCGGTGATCCAAACTCCATCAGATTACGAAGGTAAAAGCTTCAAAACCCTAATTGATTGTGGCAGTACACATTCCTTTGTTTCACCGATCTGTGCAAAAAGGCTAGGGATAGCCACAATAAACGCACCTACTTTACTTGTGGAATTGGCAAATGGTCGTGAGGTCTCTTGTACTAGGCAAATTGTTAAGGTGAAAGTCCTACTGGGTGGGAAGCCAACTTTGGTGAGATTCACGGTAATGAACCTAGGTGTCCATGAATGTTTACTTGGAATGGATTCGCTAATACCCAATGATGCCCACATCCACTGTGGAAAGGGCCAAGTTTCCTTCCGAAATTCTGAAGGGGAACTAGTTACAACTCAAGGAGACGCTGGTAAGCCAAAAATACAGCTGGCAAAAGCAACACAGATAATAAAAGGAGTTAGAAAGGGCCTACCTATCTATCTGATTAAACTGAATAAGCTAGATCAGAATCAGGAATCTAGGGAAGAACCTTCGTGGTTAAAGGAATATGCAGACGTATTTCCTGAGGAGCTGACAGAACTTCCTCCTCAAAGGGAAGTCAACCACGAAATCAAGCTGGCGCCAAGAGCTATACCAGTCGCAAAGAGGCCATATAGGATATCCATCCCACAAGCTATTGAAATCAAAGAGCAACTCAAGCAACTGCTAGACCAAGGCTACATCCATCCTAGTAGCTCACCATGGGGAGCTCCAATGCTATTCCAAAAGAAGAAAGATGGAACGCTTCGTCTATGTATTGACTACAGAGGGTTGAATCAATCAACCATAAAAAATAAATACCCCATTCCAAGAATAGATGAATTACTTGACCGTCTTCAAGGAGCGAAGACTTTCTCTAAGATAGATCTCAGATCTAGATATTATCAGATAAGGATCAAGGAAGAAGATATCCCGAAGACTGCATTCAGCACAAGATATGGACACTTTGAATTCCTAATGATGTCATCCAGGCTAACGAATGCTCCTGCTACCTTCAATAGGTTAATGCAAGATATCTTTAGGCCCTACCTTGATGACTTTGTACTCGTCTTCTTTGACGATACTCTAGTCTACTCTAAACAGGAAGAAGATCATGAACCCCAGCTTCGCATTGTTCTTGAAACATTGAGAGCACACAAGCTTTATGCCAGGAAGAAGAAGTGTGCCTTTTTCAAGCGACAGATTGAATATTTGGGATTCATTGTATCAGCAGAAGGGATTTCAATAGATCCAGCTAAGGTCAGAGACGTTCTGGAATGGCCAACACCAACTTCTGTCAAAGAAATACGTAGCTTTCTTGGATTGACAGGATTGTATAGCATCTTCATCAAAGATTATAATTTGATTTCAGCGCCTTTGACTGATCTACTAAAGAAGAGACCAGCTTTGACAAACTAAAGCAAAGCTTAGTGTCAACACCCATCCTGAGACTTCCTGATCTTAGTAAGGAGTTTGAAGTGGTAACTGATGCTAGCGCACTTGCTTTAGCATGTGTCCTTATGCAAGAAGTTCATCCCATAGCATACTCTTCAAGGACATTGAAGAGCCATGAAAGGAATTATGCTACCCACGATCTGGAGCTGTTGGTTGTCATCCATATTCTCAAACTTTGGAGGCATTACTTGCTAGGTAACAAATTTTCCTTAGTGACGGACCACAAGAGTCGTAAATGGAGCTTCACCCAGAATGAGCTTAATATGAGGCAACGTCGATGGATGGAAGTGCTAGAAGAATATGATTTTGAAATCAAATACAGGCTTGGAAAAGAGAATGTATCCGTTGATGCACTCAGTCGAGCAAGGCATTTCTAAATTCTCTTATTTTGCAGGATCCATCAACAGCAAGATCTCTAGCCACAAAGGTATCAATGCCAAACAACCCAATTCTTGAGCTAGCTAAAGAAGAGGCATGTCATGACCCAGTCTACCAGAAATTGCTAAGGGAGATCCCCATCAAGGATCAAGACCCAAAGCTAAAGATGAAGTATCAAGAATGCTCTGTCTGTGGTGGACTTGTCTACTTTAGGACAAGATTATGTATCCCTGCAAGCCAAACTCTCAAGCAGAAGATACTTTGGGAAGCCCATGACTCCCCTTTCTCAGGGCATCCTGGCTATGCCAAGACCCTTAATGCGGTCAGGAAGAGCTATTATTGGGATAGGCTCAGGGGTGACGTCCTCAAATATGTCACGAAATGTTTGTCTTGTCAACGCATCAAGATAGAACATGTCAAAATGCAGAGGAAATCGCAATCACTTGACATTCCCCAAATGAAATGGGAGTTCATTAGTATGGACTTCATTGTTGGCATACCCCAAGTTCAGGGAGGATACAACTCTATTATGGTTATAGTAGATATGCTTACCAGAGTTGCACATCTCATCCCTGTCAAGACAAACTATAAAGCCTCAGACATCACAAGATTATTCATCAAGGAAATATTCAAACTGCATGGGTTACCCAGAAGAATCATTAGTGATCGTGACTCTCTCTTCACATCACACTTCTGGAGGGCTATCTTTGAGGCTATTGGGATTCAACTTTGTTTCAATACAGCTTACCATTCTCAAACTGATGGTCAAACAGAACGAGTCAATCAAGTCATTGAAGATATGCTTAGGGCATACTACTGTCGCGAACCCAAAAAGTGGATTCAATACTTGCCACTGGTTGAGTTTGCCTACAATGCTTCCTACCAACATAGTATTTAAATGACCCCTTTCCAAGCATTGTATGGGCACGATTGTCATACCGCTTTGAGCTTCTCGGATCCAACCTTGAGGGTAGAAGCTTCAAGGCAGATGCTGGAAGACATGGATGATCAAATCAAGTCAATAAGATAGGACATCCAAGCTGCCAAGGATAGACAGAAGGCTTATGCGGACTTGAAACGGCAAGACAGGTCCTTCATTGAAGGTGATATGGTCTTCATCCGCGTATGCCCTAAAAAGAATTCACTGTCCTTGAGAGAGTACAAGAAGCTAAGTCCAAGGTATTTTGGACCTTATAAGATCACTAAGTGCCTAGGACCTAATGCTTACAGACTATAGCTGTCCGCAACCCTAAAGATTCATAATGTATTCCACGTTAGCCTATTGAAAAAGTATCTACCTAATCCAAATCATGTACTTGATGATTAGCAAATTGTAATGCCTAGCCAAGGAGTCCTTGAGCTACAGCTTGATAGAGTCCTAGATGTCAGGGAGAGGCAATTGAGGTCAAGGACCTTGAGAGAATACCTCATCCCGTGGAACAATTATCCCGAAGAGGATGCCACCTGGATGGACGAAGATACTCTCAAACAACAATATCCCCAGGTCCTCTCTAGATGAGGACATCTCGATTCCTCTAAGGGGGAGAGGATGTAACATGCCAAGCTTAACCCCCCCTCCTTTTTAATTTCCAAAAAAAAAATCTGCAGTTCAAATTTTTTTACTTCCCCCTCTCTCCCCGCCGACTGCACGTCGGGGAGAGAGAGAGTGGGAGTGGTGGTGATGGGGAAAGGGGAGGCATGCAACCCCTAGGTGGGAGGGTTGGCCATGTCACCCACCTCCTCCCCCCATATAAGGGGAGGCCCCTCCCCTCCCTCGGCTACACAGACAGAGGGAGACTGTGCCCCCCCTTCCCGACATTGTCACCTCCTATCTCTAGCAACCCTACGGCCCTCGTGTGGTAGCTACGTCTCCCCCCTTGGCCTTCCATTCGAGTCTTCACCCCCCGTCCTGTTGCAAACAGTGCCCCCTGGGACTCTTGACCATAGCCACCCCCTCCCCCCTGATTGTCAGTTGCCGCGGGTCTCTGTGAATGCGAGAGGGGCGTTCTCCATCATGTTGTCCGGGGGCTCTATGTCGCCGAGTTGTTTGATGCCACTGTGAAGGAGAGAAGAGAAAGAAGGAGAGAGAGAGAGAAGAGGAGGAAGAGGGAGAGAAGGAAAATGAGAGAAAAAGGAGTGAGAAAAGAAGAGGGAGAGAAGGAGAAGAAGAGAAGAAGAAGGAGTGGGAGAGAGAAGGTAAGAAGTGGGAGAGAAGGAGGAGTGGGAGAGAGAAGAGAAGGAGGGAGAGAGAAGAGAAGAAGAGGGAGAGAAGGAGTAGGAGAGAAGAAGAAGGACTGGGAGAGAGAAGAGAAGAAGAGGGAGCGAAGGAGGAGGGAAGAGAAGGAGAGAGAGAGAAGTAGAAGGAGAGAAGAAGAGAAGAAGAAGAGAAAGAGAGGGAAGGGGAAGAAGGAGAAAAGAAGTGGGGAGAGGGGAAGAAGAGGAGAGAGGGAGAGAGAGTATGAGAATAAGAGAAAAGAAGAAGAAGTGGAGGAGAGAGAGAAAGAGTAGGAGGATAAGAGAAAAGAAGAGAAAGAGAGAGAGAGAGAGAAAGAAGGAGAGGGAGAGAGTTGGTGAGTAGCTGTAAGGAGCCACACCCAAACCACCCCCTCAGCGAAGGACCCCATCCAACGATCTTTCCTACCCGAACCTGTTGTCCCGAAATCAGTTAAAGTCCGGACTATCCAATCTCTGCGAGGCGAATGGCTCCCAAGAAGAAAGTCGCGGGAAGCATAGGTGCCAAAGCTACCCGTAATTTGGAGAGGCGAGCAAAGCAACCAACGCAGCAAACACAAATCAAGCCTAGGTTCTAAGCTTTAAAATTAATTAGGTATTATTTCTCGTGGAAGAGATGAAAGGGTTGGTGATGTGCAAGGAACAAGAACGAGTCTTAGGGTTTTGTTTACTCTAAGCACTAAGTTGCATGCGTGAAACGGTAGAGTAGGGAATTCGCATAAGATTATATGCATGAAATGATAGCTTTTACACACATAAAATGATAAGGCTATTGCCTTACTTCACATAAAATGATAGCTTTTTAACCAGTTCAGTGCATGAATAGTCATTTAGAATTCATGTTTCGCAATCATGGTTAAAAGAAACACATGAAATGTTAGTTTCTATTCATGAGATACACTTGCACCGTTGGACAAAACCCTAGACTTTCATATACATGTGATCCGGTGCATTAGAAATAAGTACTCGTTGCCAAGAATAAAGAGAGATAAAGGTCATTTAGGAGGTACAACTATACTAAACGCACCATGTACATGATGGATAAGGTTGATTGGGAAATCCTACATAGAACCGCACTAAGAGAATTGGAAGGATCGCATGCATCTAGATTGCATCTTGAAGGTCTCAATGAATTATCATGTGTTGCCAAGTGTGTTAACTGAGCTTGGTTGGAACTAGAAGATTAAAAGACCCTTGGTTGGGTTGCGAATAAGGCATGTCCATTGCCTTGACTGACCAGTAATGCTTGAGTTAGAGATTAAGATACCCTAAGGTGAAACCCAAGGGAAAAGGGCAAGTCAAAATAAGTTAACTTACCAAGATCATTTGCTTACGTAATCTTGTTTGAGATTATTGGGATCTCACCGAGTCATGAAAAGACCCAAGATCGGATGCTGGGAGCATCTGGGAGAAAAAAGGAGGAGTCACACCTTAGCAGTCGGTCGTACAAATGACCTCCGAAATGTTTGTGCTTGTACTTAGGTACATTATTTGATCTCTTTGCTCAAGGAACTAATTCAAGGAAAACACTTAATGCTTCAGGTTGAAAGTCTGGAGGGAGAGGCAGGAACACTTACCTCCGATTGTCTGCCTGGCACTATCCAAGGGGGTTGTTAGCTGCGCTGGGTATATGGGCCTAACCCACCACGAGAGGTCTCTCCGTGGGTGTTGCTTGGAGCAAGAGGACGCTTGGGTGCCAAGGGAGGCTCTCGCTGGGTGCCAGAGGACACTTGGGTGCCACGGGAGGCTCTGGCTATAAATCCCTTCCCTTCGGATCCCGCACAAGATGCCGACATGACTCGAGATGGGATCTCGAGGCCTGTGTACTAGTCAACGGGCAGAACTTGGAGCAGCAATCCTGTAGATTGTTGCGATAGCCTTCGGATGTGATATTGGATGTACTCTAGGATTTTGATAAATAAAGAGCAGATATTGGAGAAAAATGAATTTTATTGACATTGTTTTTGTGTCAGTGCCTAAGTTGCGTGAAGGAACCCGTGATTAATTTGATTAACTAAGGAAGTTGCTTTTGCATGTCAAAACATAATGTGGTAGGTAATTAGATAAGTAAAGCAAACTGAGGAAAGTGTGGTGGATGTGACTTACATCCGTCCTACGAAAGGCAGGTCCCGGTTAGCTGGGAACTTTTCTCAAATGATAAGATAATAAGACTATGATGGCCTAGTGTTAGTAGATGTAGAATCCCGATTTATCCTATTTTAGGGGAAAGGAATGGGACTATCCCGTATGGCAGAGAGGTTGACCTTCGCATTCCTCTCGTTTCCCATTCTCCATGAACCAAGTGCAGCATGAATCCGCTTCGACTCTGTTGTTCCTACGCAAAGTGGTACATCTGGAGCTCAACGCTAGCTTCTTCCTAGAGACTTTGCTGATAGGAAAGGAACCCTGACCTCAGGTTGATCCCAAGTGGGAACGGCTGGACACTTCCGCTCGAGGCAGACTCGAGAAGACCTAGATCACAAACCCTATGCCATTCCCTGCGAGTGCCAGGCAGAGCTTTTTAGACCCTCCTCTCGATGGGCTGCTAAGACGTGTCCCACAAGCGGACAAGCGGACACGTTACAGAATCAATGTTTTTGAAATACATATGGAGATCCAATGCAAAACCTTCATGTTCTTCCTTGTCCAATCCTTGTACGCTTTCTTTTGCTCTTCAATTGGATGTTCAGGAACTTCTGGACATTCATCATCACCTATTATGAGGTCCCATAGACCTCTACCCACCCATCAAAAAATTCTCCATCGTGTAAGACCAAACACTATAGTTGTCTTTGGTCAATTTGTCTCCCACGATCTGAGTGATCTATGCCGTGTCAGACATTATGATTGCTACAAATTCAGAAGAAAACAACAATACAACCTGTCTAGAAATGGTATTCAGCAGTATGCCCCAATGACTATAGTCCAAGAGACTAAATCCTGTGATGGAAGCGCGTCACACACTTCTCACACTTTTGCAAGCACAACACATGTAGTATACATGCTCACAAATGTAGCACCTAGCACAATATTATGGTTTCCATTACTCCCAGCATGCAAACTGCATTTTAGGAAAGGCCCTCATCTTGCATAAACCAAAACCAATTCAAAGCTTAATGACATGTATGTGGTCAACATATCCAACAATTAGCATGGTCCAAGAGACTAAACACAGTGCTAGAAGCTCCTTGAACACCTTTGCTTTCTGCAAGTGCACCACACTTAGCATAGACGCTCGGCATGCATTTCCTAGCACAATACCATTTTCCTTTGCAAACTGTGCCCCTTCTTCAGTACTCATAGCTCTTCTATGAGCAAGATCACACTTGTTGCCTATAAGCATAAAAACCATGTTTGCAGTAGCGTGCTGTCGAGCATCCTCTAGCCAAGTTGTGAGAGGGTTAAATGTTTCTCTCCTGGTGATATCATAAACAAGCAATGCACCAGCAGCTCCTCTATAGTAAGATCGTGTGATGGAACGAAATGATTCTTGTCCTGCCGTGTCCCAGATCTGTATCACCGATGATTATGTACTTGAACAGGTATTGATAAGACATGATGGCTCATAAACAGGCCAGGTAGTTGGAATGATGGAAGCTTCTCGCGGGAGTGGCGGACACGAGGAGCGAGAATTCCTCTACATTCCTTCCATCGTAACAGCATTATCGCATAGAGCAAGGCAAAAAGCCCATTGCATCATCCTGGTCATCATCATCATCATTGGTCTGCCGACCCGAAGACCCAATAGTTTCATCTGCTCTTCGCTTCCTTGATATGTCAAATCGATGGATTACAATAATGAGCCTCTTCTGTGAGACTGCGGCCCTCCCCTGTTTAACTAAGGAGGCAACCTGTTGGCTTGCTATGCTGTCCATGTCCATTTATCCAGAATGAAGCTTTTTTTTCAAAACAAAGACTAGTTCTGCTCGGAGGAACACATAGCTCTCCTGTCATCTCTCACGCTCTTCTATTGCAACAGTGCGAGCATCTTGAAGTGTGTGCATACTTAGTACAGCGGATATTGCTTCGATCACACTTCTTTCTGCAGGAACTTAACTGCATTGGTGAATAGATTAGGATAATTGCATTGGGCAAGACAGGACTTCTAAATTTTTCCTCCTTCATTGTCAAGCCTGAAAGTTGCCACAGTCGTTTAGCCATTCTGTCTCAGAAGCTTAACTATCTTGGTGCAGAGATCCCTCTCACTTCACGTCCAAGAGTGAGAGATGCTATTGAGGGATGCTGATACCATAATAAAACCGAAGTGGAGGGAGTCCATGAGGTCAATCAGATGAGAGGTCAGGAGCTCAATGTCATCTTCTCCTCCATTATTCTTCTCTATTTCTCCAATAGTCCACACCCACAAAATGGTATCCTCAAAAGATAGATACCCCAAACTTAAGGACACTTTACATACAGTTGTACTTTAGATACATACAACCATAGGATATGACTTAGGATATGTCATATTTATCAGCATCCATTAGCTCTAGCTTGTTTTTAGTACTTAGTAAGTCATGTTGAGATATCGAGCTCCACTTGTGATATGGCAGGGTGACCATTGTGCATTTATGTCACCGACGTGTTAGTTGCAGATGCGGTTGGTACACCGCCCATGAATAATAGCTACATGATAGCTATCCTTATCTACTCTAGTTCGTGGCTCAGTTAGTATGCCACCTTAGTTAGTTGAGTTTGGTTTTAGACCCATAGTTAGGGTTCTTCTATTTCTTTGTACAAGAGTCCTTTTTGGCTTACACAACTAAGAAGAGCTGTTTTCAGCCTCCACCCTTGTGTGTCTTCCTCCATTGTGCAAGCAAGAAAGCTACAAGTGAGACTCCTTCCTTCTCTCCCACAATCTTGACATGGTATCAAAGCCTTGTTCATGGTAAGGAGCTCAAGAAAGCAAGCCAAGCTCGCGGTGGTCTGGTAAGAGGAGCAGTGTTTCTTTCATTTTCTGTATTGGGAGCAGATCTCTGCAGGTAGCACAGTCGAAAATTGCAGGAGTGCATTGTCTCAGGTTGAGACGCCCTTCGCGGTGAAGCAAGAGGGCAGTATATACTGCGGGAAAGGGCTGTAGCCCTTGGCGACCCTGTTTCTTTGATTTGAGGCCATTTCGGGGCCTGTTTTGGAGGCGGAAGTTTTCTGCACGCACTCAGGAAAAGGCCCTGTTTTATGCTGTGCGACCATTGTTCTACAGGTCGGTGAAAAGTTATTGTAGAAATTGCATCGTATGCTTGTGCGCAGAGACATTGGGAGTTTCAGAATCATCCTTGGTTCTAGTTTATGCAAAATCGTCACTAGGAAGTGACTGTGTGGTCAAATACCACTTTCGCCAGTTTTGCAGATTTGCCCTTGTGAGGGTGAAGCTGAGTTTTTGCAGTGACAGAATTTTTCGCAGTGTTCTGTAATGGCGTCTGATTCTCTTTCACAGATTGTAACTGAAAAGCTTGACAAGAACAACTTCCAGGCATGGAAGTTTAGAATGACGAATTTCCTTATGGGAAAAGGATATTGGGAATTTGTTGCAGGAAATGAAGAAGAACTAGTTCTTCCTGATGTTCCCAATCAACAGCAAATGCAAGCATTCAAAGCATGGCATGAGAGAGCCAGGAAAGTTATGTACTGGCTGTCTATCAGCATTTCAGACTCTATGATTGTGCATATTCAGGATGCAAGTACGCCAAAGGAGGCATGGGATACTCTGTCAAAGATGTATAGCACAAATACGCAAGCCAGGAAAATGCAGCTCAAGCAAGAGTTGCACAATGTGCAAAGAGAAAATATGAGCATCAATGACTACCACATGAAGGTGAAGAAGATTGCAGATGCACTTGCTTCCATTGGGACGCCAGTGGAAGATGATGATTTAGTTTCTGTGACCTTGAATGGTCTAGGAAAGGATTATGCGCAGTTTCGGACATCCATTTCCGTCCGTGAAAGATTTCCTAATTTTGAGGAGTTGATTGCTCTTCTAATTTCTGAGGAGCAGAGAAATGGTGGTGCATCTTCTTCAGGAGGAACTTCAAAAGAAGCTGTCTTCTACTCAAATGCTGGAAGAGGTAGAGGCAGAGGTAGAGGAGGCCGATTTGGAGGCCGTGGTAGAAATCAGAATATGCAGCAAACTCAAGAAAACCAGTCCTATGGAGGAGGACGTGGTAACTCTAGAGGCAGGGGGAGCCAAAGAGGTCGTGGTGGATGGCAAAGAGGTCAAAATGCAAACAGTAATGTTGAATGCTACTACTGTGGTAAAATGGGTCATATGGCTAAAGACTGCTATAAAAAGCAGAATGACATCATGAATGGAAAACTGCAACAAGGGAATTATGCATCTTCTAGTAGACAGGGTGATGACAGAAATGAGCATTTGTTTATGGTGCAGCACATGAACAATTCTGTGACAAGTTCAGAAGAAAGTAATGATGTATGGTATGTTGACTCAGGTGCATCAAACCACATGACAGGTCATGCAGAATGGATGGAGGATGCAAGGAAAATGGAAAAACCAGGATTTGTGGAGACTGGTGATGATACTGCACATCCGATTGTGCAGATTGGAAAAATTCCTTTGTCTATGCAGGATGGGAAAAAGAAATACATGTCCGATGTATTTCATGTCCCGAATATCACCAAGAATCTGGTTTCTGTTGGTCAAATGGTTGAGCAGGGCTTGCAGGTCAGATTTAATCCTCATGGATGCTTTGTTGAGGATATGAAAAGTAAAGGTCGCTTGATAGCAAAAGGAAAGAAGAAGAGCAGAATGTTTACATTGGATGCAGACATGTTTGAATTGAGTGCAGCAATGTTTGCACATGGGACCGGTGTAGTTGCAGATATTGATATCTGGCATAAACGCATTGGTCATGTTAATGTACAGCGACTTAAATCAATGCAGGCCCAAAATATTGTTGCAGGATTGCCTAAATTCAAGGTTGCAGAAATGCATAAGGTATGTGAAGCCTGTCAGTTTGGAAAACAGGCAAGGAAACCATTTCCTAGACATGTTCAAGAGAGTAAGAAGCCATTGGAATTAATCCACTCTGATGTGTGGACTACTAAAGCTGCATCTCTTGGAGGCTGTCATTATTTTGTCAGTTTTATTGATGACTATAGCAGAAAAGTTTGGGTGTATTTTATGAAAAAGAAAAGTGAAGTTTTTGGGCATTTCAAAACTCTTAAAGCTATGGTTGAAAAAGAAACAGGCCTGCAAGTAAAATGCCTAAGGTTAGATGGAGGGGGAGAGTACCTCTCAAATGAGTTTGCAAGGTTCTTGCAGGAGTATGGCATAAAGCAGCAATATTCATGCAGTCATACCCCACACCAAAATGGAATTGCAGAAACAAAAAACAGACATATTGGAGAGGTGTCTCGTGCCATGCTAAATGAAAAAGACCTGCCAGATTTTTATTGGGCTGAAGTAGTTGCTACAGCAGTCTACATAATGAACAGGACTCCCACTGCAGCAATACATGGAATGACTCCAGAGGAGAGGTATACTGGTAGGAAACCAGATATTTCTCATTTAAAATTTTTGGTTGCATTGCCTATGTACATGTGCCAGATGAGTTGAGATCCAAGTTGGATCCAAAAGCTGAGAAGTGCATCTTTATTGGTTACTCTCTGCAGCAAAAAGGGTATAGATGCTATAACCCTTCTACTCGTAAGTTTACAGTGAGCAGAGATGTTGTTTTTGATGAGATGAGTAGCTGGTATAAACCAGTAAATGTGATTGATGATGTAGATGCACAAAATGGTAATGCTGCACAGAATTCATAGCAGCAGTCACAAAATATTAGTGGACCTGGAGCGTCCTCTAGCAGTGGTTCACATTCTTCGCCATGGACAAGCAGATTGAGATCAGGAGAATCTTCTCAAAGTAATGCAGATAGTGGTATGCAGGTATCACGAAAAGGAAAAGAGAAGGTTGATCAGCCCATGTTTGATGTGAATGCAGGTCACTCTTATGAGGATGGTGAATCCAGTGGCTCAGAACAGAGCATTGATGATGAGTTGGGTATTCCTTCTATTGTTACACCTGGAGTAAGGAAGACCAGGGATGTTTTGAGAGCACCTGGGAGTGAACCCACTTTGCGCAGGTCTACCAGAGTTAGGTATCCTGTGGATAGGCTGAAATATGATGGATTTACAACCATTCACTATGCATATATGGTCAAGGTGATACAGGAACCAGAACCCACTTCTTTTGAGCAAGCCATGGGAAAAGAAAAATGGGAGAAAGCCATGGATGAAGAAATGGATGCCTTGGAAGCAAATGCTACATGGGAATTGGTACCTTTGCCTAAAGGTAAGAATGCAATTGGCTGTAAGTGGGTTTATAAGGTGAAGCACAATGCAGATGGTTCTGTGAACAGATACAAGGCAAGATTAGTAGTCAAGGGGTATCCACAAACATATGGCATTGACTATGAAGAAACATTCAGTCCGGTTGCAAGGATGGAAACCGTAAGAGCAATCATTGCTATGGCTGCATCAAAGGGATGGTCTTTACATCAGATGGATGTAAAGAATGCCTTCTTGCATGGTGATTTGCAAGAAGAGGTCTATATGGAGCAGCCATCAGGTTATGTGCATGCTGTTCATCCTGAGTTTGTTTGCAGGTTGAAGAAAGCCTTGTATGGCTTGAAGCAAGCACCTAGAGCATGGTCTGACAAGATAGGACAATATCTTGTCACTATTGGCTTTCAGATTTCCAAGGCAAATTTCTCACTTTATGTGAGAAAAACAGAGAAAGGTATTATGCTACTTGTCATTTATGTTGATGATTTGATTATGACAGGTGACAGTGATGAAGATATCCTTCATGTGAAAATGCTATTGAAGCAGAAGTTTGAGATGAAGGATTTGGGAGAGCTGCGTTATTTCTTGGGCATTGAGGTGATTAGATCACCAAGTGGGATACAGCTCTTGCAGAGGCAGTATGGATTGGACATGCTGTCCAAATATGGGATGACAGGCTGTAAGCCTATTTCAGTTCCTTTGGAGCAGAATGTGAAGCTGAGCGCAGATGCAGGTGAGCTTCTGGAAGACCCTACTATGTACAGACGCATAGTAGGAAGCTTGATTTATATGACTATTACCAGGCCAGATTTGAGCTATGCTATTGGATTGGTAAGTCAGTTTATGCAGGCTCCAAGGAAATCGCATTTGGATGCGGCTAGACGCATACTCAGGTATGTGAAGTCCACATTGCAATATGGACTATTTTATGAGACTGGGGTTCAGATACAGTTGCATGGATACACTGATGCTGATTGGGCTGGTAGTATTTCTGATAGACGATCTACTAGTGGATATGTGTTCTCTTTTGGGAGTGCTGCAGTCACTTGGAGCAGCAAGAAACAGCCTACAGTTGCCTTGTCGAGCACAGAGGCTGAGTACAGGGGTGCAGCAATGGCTGCATGTGAGGTAGCTTGGTTGCATAAGCTACTTTATGATATGCATCAGTCTACAGATGGGCCAGTTGTCATTTATTGTGACAACATGAGTAGTATACACTTGGCAAATAACCCAGTCTATCATGCTAGAACAAAGCACATTGAGGTGCATTATCACTATGTGCGAGAGAGGGTTTTACTAGGTCTTATTGATCTAGTTTATGTCAGCACAGAGGATCAGGTAGCTGACATATTTACGAAGGCATTGGGCGCAGAGAAGCTGCGCAAGTTCAGAGACCTGCTTGGTGTGCAGGAATTGGGATTGAGCTCGAGGGGGAGTGTTGAGATATCGAGCTCCACTTGTGATATGCCAGGGTGACCATTGTGCATTTATCTCACCGACGTGTTAGTTGCAGATGCGGTTGGTACACCACCCATGAATAATAGCTACATGATAGCTATCCTTATCTACTCTAGTTCGTGGCTCAGTTAGTATGCCACCTTAGTTAGTTGAGTTTGGTTTGAGACCCATAGTTAGGGTTCTTCTATTTCTTTGTACAAGAGTTCTTTTTGGCTTACACAACTAAGAAGAGGAAAACTGTTTTCAGCCTCCACCCTTGTGTGTCTTCCTCCATTGTGCAAGCAAGAAAGCTACAAGTGAGACTCCTTCCTTCTCTCCCACAATCTTGACAAGTCATGTGAGGGAGTTTTGCTTTAGCTACACTTTGAGGATGTTCATTAGCTCTAGCTTGTTTGTCAGTACTTGGTAAGTCATGTGGGGAGTTTTGGCTTTAGCTACAGTTTTTGTTATCGTGCAAATTGGCCAGGTTAGAGCTTCATCACAAATACACCATTTGCATTCACATACTTCTCTTAAGTGCTTACTTTCCGAATCTCTCTTTTACAATCATCCTCATCATTTGAGAGGAGAAACTTGAGATTTCAAGGATGTACATCCAATCACACTCATCTTCTAGGCAAGATTTAAATTTTTTTTACAAGAGTGCAATCGGGCTGCTATGCAAATCTCATTTGAGCATGGTAGAGATAGTGCCAACATTACTAGATGAGGGCTTCCACATGTCCATCTCCACTTAGAAAACCTCTATTTAGTTCTTGAAGAACGTCAATCCATTAATCTAGTTCAATTGCTCAAGCACTTCTCATCCATTGTCTTCCGTGCATGATATTGTAGCCCACTACCTTCATGACAATGAAGTTGGGAGATGAATCTTCCATCACATACTCTAGAGTAGGCCTAGCAGAAGTCCTAGGCTATGGTCCAAATTTCCATGTACGTCACTCTCTTGTAAGTACCTACCATCCCTTTTACTTTTATATTCCACAATCACATCCATGTTCTAGGTCCTGGAAAGATAAGCATAAGCTGAATACGAATCTATTGGTATATCCCAACTCATAATCTCACAAATGCTCTTACATATACTAGTTAATTTGGCCCTAGATATCTTACCCTTTCCAAATGTGTGTATTTCATGAGTTCAAATTGAGAGCAGAGTTTTGATGCCGAGAAGTGCTTAAAAATAGCTAAAAATTACGAATATCAAGGGAAAAATATTCAACGTCGAAGGCGGCGGCTCGATCTAGGACGATTTTAAGCGCCAAAGTGCTATAAAGGCGCCCGAGCGACACTTGTTGATTTTTCATAATTTTTCAGACTGTCGTGCGGGTTAACAAGAGTTACTGGCCAATGCGAGATGCCGAGCCGGATACCCAAGATTTTTCAAAGCTCAATTCGGAGTCCGGACGGGGAAATGACCAAGAAACCGGTCAAGATGCGAAGGGGTGGACAAAATTTAGCCAAAATGGGCAAGTGACCCTTGGGAGCCCAAAATTTAAATGTAGCATGATATTTCACATGAAGAGAGAGAAAAAACGTGATGCAAGCATGGGGGAACAGGGCACCGATTTTCACGCCATGATGTTGATCATGCCATCTCCTGCCTGTGAGCAACCCCCCCAATTGATCATTGGCCCTCATTCCCTTCTCCCTGCTGATCATATCGCCGCCTCTCGCACGTCAAATGGTGGTCTCTATGAAGATCTCTGATTTCAGTCTTTCTCTCTCCTCCCTCTCTCTCTTCTAAGGGCAGATTCATGTGGTAAAGAAGAAGAAGAAGAATGGATGACGGATGCTTGTTCAATGAAGACCGGATTGCTCCGTGGTTCAAGAGGAATAAAGATTGCTGATTGTGGACTGTCATGAGCATTAATGGTGGCTGGAAATCAGTCCTGAGATATGGCAAATAAAAACCTGCAACCCGCAAAGAACGGTAACCTCATTTTTACAAAGAAAATTGATGTTTTATGCAATGTGCTTCATGAATATTTGTTCCCATGGGATGATTGTGCATTATAATGTTGCTTGCTATGAGTTTGATCAGTTTGTGCTTAGAAAATCAGAAAATCATGTTGCTTGCTATGAGTTTGATCAGTTTGTGCTTAGAAAATCAGAAAATCATAAGTGTTGTGGATGAAAATAATGGTGTAAAACTCGTAAAACATGCGAAATATGGAAAAATTGGGTGTTTTTGATATATAAATGGAAAATATAATAATACACACCAACTAAATTTATGTTTTTACTGCAAATGAACCTAAGGGCCACATCCCACAACTCATTTTGTATTTTTAGTTATTTAATATTGCAAAAAATACAAGAAAAATAGGGAAAATTGGTAAAAATTGGGGAAAAATGGATTTTGAGTGCCGAAAATTAAGGAAAAATAAGATTCATGTTTGTGGATGTATGGGGGGTCTGAAGTATGAGGTTTAGCCTCAGTTCAGCCCTACCTTTATGTTTTAGTGAGTTTTTATTTCTTTTCATACAATAAAAATGTGAAAACTGAACCCTAAACCGACCAATAATGCACAACCTAAATGGGTGAGGGGGTAGAGTGTATAAAAGGTCTTTAAATGCTGAATGAAATGATGAAAAGCTTGCTAGTTTTTATGCATATCATATAGATCGGTCGTTAATTTAAATTAAGAACCTAGTAGCACGAGGGTTTCTCGGTGCTAGGTTCATGCAACGCCGCATACGAGCAATAGTCAAAATTATTGAAAGAATGCTTTTGCACTAAACACAAATGCTGATTTTCTTAATTGTTTGAGCACGTGGACATTCACAATTTGCATGAATCATAAAGAAATTTAAAAGGTATCAGACAATATCTCCTAGATGCATGGCAATTGCTTTGTAGAGGAATATGACCAACGTTAAGTGAGTAAGATTGTCCAAGCTGTAGGCTAGGCGTTGGGTCTAGGGGAAGGAAAGTGAGGTAAGGTACAATCCTGGATACGATCAATTGGTACCTTGAGAGAACTATGTGCGATATTGTGTTATATATGTTTAGCGACGCATCGAGGGGCCAATCCCCAAGGTATAGGAGAGTCGCAGTGAGGTAGCGGCAGTCAGCCGTGGGAGGACCTCCTATGTTTGTACTTCATGCTATTTGGCAATGTGCTGGGACTCCCTCTGAGGAGTGTTAATTGGGTTAGAGTTGGACTACGATACGTGATACAAATGCAAGATATTTAGGAAGATGATGTATGTGTCATCCACGCTCCTGGCCGCGAGGCCGTGGGGTTGTTGTGAGCGCATGATAGAGGTCCCGACTAGTGCGTGAGCCAGTGTCGGCCTGTTCTAGGTCCCATCAATGGTGCGTCTACCGGGAGCCGCTTAGAAGTGGCGGTCCTCGAATCCTGGTTGTTTAGGGACCAGTTAGCAGTTTATGCCAACGGATACTGAGATTGACCCGTTATTCATCGATAAGCATCGTCTAGCCGAAATCCAAAAGCAAGAGAGAGATGAAAGAGCTAGGTGACGTGCTGAAATTCTTAGGAGGTATTCCCCTAAGCGTAGCAGTGCTAAACCCTTATGAGGGAGTGGATCTAGTGGTCTTGGTGCCACAAGCAGTAAGTTAGGAGAAGGTGGAAGCTCTAGTGCTCCCCTTTCTTCCATAAGGCAGTCTACATCAAGTGCAGGAGGTGTAACCTCGCCGTCCCCTATTCCTAGTGCAAATCCAATTTCCGTCATGGTGCAACCCATTGCAATTCCTGCAGGAGCGATGGATTTGCCGGCTTTAGGTTACCCGCTACCCATTTTTAATGGGCTAGTTGAGGAAGATGCGGAACTCCACATCAGGGAGTTTCAAAAAATAATGTTCAAATGTCGCATCCAAGAAGAAGGACATTTAATGATGTTCTTCAACATGACTCTCAAAGGAAGAGCTGCCATATGGTATCATGGCTTAGAAGCTGGAACCATATTGAATATTGATTCATTTTACGGAGCTTTTCGAAGGGAGTTTGCCCCTGAAAGGGGTGGGCAATATTGGTTGCGTGTACTTAACGTGACCCGCCAAGAACCACACGAGGATATTCGTGCTTATGCGAAGAAACTAAAAGAGGTTTTCCGTAAGTTTTACACCTCTATTCCTATCCCCGTAGCTGCCCAATTGCGATATTTTCAGCATGGTTTGGACTTTAATATTCAGTTGCAATTGAGTAGTGTCCCTTTGGGGGATATAGATACTGCCATTACATGAGCAGAAGAAGTGGAATCCCGACTACAAGCAGCCTATGCCTCTCGTGGCAATCCGAATATGGGTCTAGCATTGGGAAATAATATGGCGACGGCTAATGGCAGTAGTAGCCAAGGGATAGTGATGGCTAATCCTATGGGAGAGGGAACATGATGCAGAATGTGCCTTTATTACCAGCTCCCCCTAGCATGTCGATGCCTACGGGCAGTCAAATGGCTCCAAATGGTGGAGGCCAGGCAGTTAATCCTAATACCATGCATGTGGTTCAACAACCAGTGCCTAATCGAATTGTTAGGCCAATGGAACGACAGGATAATGATCAAGGCTACGAGTTGAGTGCTTCCAATGTTCTTGGTGAGGTTAAGGACATGATGAAGCATTATACCGACATGATTACGGAGCAGTATCGACAAATAGCCGTTGATGTCAACTTTCTTAAAAAACAATAAAATTTGATAAGAAGTAGATACCCAGATGAGGGTGCACCTTCGAGGTTTAGCTACAAATGGTGTGGTGGGCAACATTATCCACGAAATTGCCCAAATTTCAAGTGCGACATCTATGGAAAATCCGGCCATTTAGCAGCCACTTTTGCTGAAGTAAGATTAGTTCCCTCCAGCGAGGTAGGTGGCAACCAAGGCCTGTTAATCATCGTGCATAAGGAAATGATTCCCAGTGAGAAGACGGGCCTAAACAAATACTCCAACGACTAAAGACTACAGTGGAGGAGCTGCCTAGTGGTAGTGGGGTTAGTTTGATTGAGGCTGTGCCTGTTAATAATGCTGAAACCTCTAATCTGCGAGTTGTTCTTACAAGAGGTCAAAAGGGTAGAGAGGCCGACAAGGATAAGCCTGTCGACGGAAAGCCTAAATAGGGCAACAAAGGAACGCAAGTTCTGGATCCTACCATGGAAGGGGGACCTCTGAAGCCCGTGGAGAGTAAAGCCGATGTTAAGAAGGATAAGGAACCACCGAGGAAGAAGGTGAAAGTTAAAAAAGAGGCAATAAATCCGGTTCAGCGACCTAAAGAGTGGATGGTTTGGCATGAAAAGCGAACTCTACCGAACTATCATGAATTCGATTTGGCGAGCTCTCTTTGCGAAGTCAAGCCGAATGTTAACCTTTTACAGCTTATTAAGCTTTCCCCAGGAGTACGTAAGGAATTTAGAAAGATCCTGTGTACCGGGTATATCGTAGAACCTTTGGGTATTGCGCGAGTTGGTGATGACTGGTTCGAGCATGCTGGGAAGCATTGCCCAAGGGTTGCAACCTATGTCGATGGGATACTAGTAGATTATGCCATTGTTGACAAGGGATCATCTGTTAACATTATGAGTTCTGAATTGATGGAAAGGTTGGGTCTTGCGATCTAGAAAGATACCTCCACAATTCTCAGAATGGCGGATGATAGTTTGAGACAGTCGGAAGGCTGCATTACTAAGGTCCATGTCACTGTTTGCAAATGTAGAATGCCTATTGGACTTTAGGGTGATTCGTTTTGCAGGGCGTCCAAGTTACCAAGTATTACTTGGACGACCTTGGATCTTGCAAGCGGACTGTCAAGTGGATATACCCGCCGGTCGACTGATATTCGGCAAAGGTGCTCAGCGCCCGCGTGGTGATTGATGCCTATCCTGAGTCCCCGCAAAGTGAGAGAGCTCCTCTATCTTCCACAGAATTGGAGACATTAGAGGATTTATCCACCAGTGAGACATCATCGAGTGATGAGTCCAAAGAGGGATCCACCATGGAAGATATCTATCAAATCACTCTAAATGAGCCGATAGAGGCCCAAGATCATATAAGAGATGCAGATGTTATCGAGCTAGACCTTAGCATGCCAAATGATTCGCGGCCAATTAAATTAGGTTCTATGCTCAGCTCAGCAGAAAGGGAGGACTATGTGTCCTTGATTCAAGAATTCCGCGACATCTTTGCCTGGAGTTATGATGAACTTAGAGGCATTCCTCCTAGTTTCACCGTTCATACAATTCCATTGAAGGAAGGAAGCCGCCCTGTACAACAGAAAGTAAGGCGTATGCCTTTCGAACTGAGGGACGGGCTGTTTGAAGAGTTACAGAAGCTTCGAAAAGCGGGTTTGATTTTTCCTGTGCAACACACGGAATGGTGTTCACCAGTTGTTATCAGGAAGAAGAAAAATAACCAGATCCGATTATGTGTAGATTTTAGAGAGCTGAATAAGCAAACGGTTAAGGATTACTACCCGTTGCCATTCATTGACCAGATTTTGGATCAATTAGCGGGTAGGGAGATATATTCGTTTATGGATTGCTTTGCAGGATATAACCAGATGGCAATTGCAGAAGAGAACAAGTTGAAAACAACTTTTATTACTGTCTTTGGTACTTTTGCATACCATGTGATGGCCTTTGGTTTATGCAATGCGCCTAGTTCATGGCAACGAACAGCAGATAAGACATTCGGTGACATATCCCCTGAAGAGTTGAAGGTGTTTATTGACGACTTAGGGGCCGCCACCGTGAGAGAAAGGCAGTTGATTATTTTGGAAGATGTTTTGAGCGCTAGAGACAATTTTGCATCGATTTTAACCCACGGAAGTGCGTTTTTGGCGTACCTTATGGGCTATTGCTGGGCCATGTGGTCAGTTCGGTAGGTATTGCGACAGATCCCGAGAAGGTCAAAGTCATAGTTGTCATGGGTCCACCACGGACTCCGAAAGAAGTTCATAGCTTTCTGTCTTTGGTTGGTTATTATCGTAGATTCATAAACGCCTTGGCAGAAAGAATGTTGCCGCTTACAAATCTATTGTCCTTTAGCTGTTTGTTTGTATGGGGTGACCCTTGTAAGGTAGCTTTCGAGGATGTGAAATAGGAGCTAGTAAAAGCTCCCGTTTTAAAAGCACCTAAAAGAGGTGAGGTATTTTATATATCAGCTGTTTAGCCCAAATTTGGGAAGAAAAGTGGTATCACCCGATTGCTTTTGCTAGCCTGAAGCTGGGGGTATCTGAGATCAATTATACCTAATGGAGAAGTTGTGTCTTGCGATGGTCTTTGGGACCAAGAAATTCAGGCATCATATTCTCTATGAGAAAGTTGTGCTTTATACAAAGGCGGAGGGGCTTCGATTATTGATGAATAAGCTGCAGCTGCCTGATCATCTAGCGAAGTGGTTAATCACTTTGCAGGAGTTTGATTATGAAATCAGGAGTAAGCCACCAAGGTTACAGGGTATTGTGGAATGTCTTGTGGACTTTGGGGAGCCGAAAGAATCTGTGGCTGAAGATAGTGACATGGAGTCGTTATTTAAGATAGATACGTCGTCTATTCCCTCTTGGTATGCTGCAATAACGCATTATTTATCGACGGGAGAGGCTGGATCCAAACTATCTAAAGCTGAGAGAAGGAAAATTAAGCAGTAGGCATTAAAGTTTTCCTTGATCACAGGTACATTATATCGGCAAGGGGTTGATGACATCTATCGCCGATCTGTGATGCCTGACGAGGTGCCATTCATTCTGGAAGAGTGCCATGATTCCGCTTGCAGAGGCCATTTTGCTGGACGGCTTACAGCACAAAAGGCTTTAAGAGCAGGTTATTGGTGGCCTGCCTTCTTCCAGGATGTATTTGCGTATGTTAAGAGATGCGATATTTGTCAACGACATGATAGTCAAGAGAATAGGAAAAGACCACTCACCTCGATACTTCCATTTGAGAAGTGGGGAATAGACTTTGTGGGTCCTATTACTCCGTCATCGACTGCGCAAAAGAGGTATATTATTATAGCAACTGACTACTTCACGAAGTGGTCAGAAGCACGTGCAACAAGGAAAGATGATGCTAAAGAAACTGCTAGTTTCCTTTTAGAGCAGATAATATGCCGTTTTGGTCCTCCGAAAGAATTAATGTCGGACCGTGGAACCCATTTCCTGAATAAGGTGATCAAATGCTTGACTGAGGCTTGGCAAATCAAGCACAATAAAACGACTCCTTATAACCCGCAAGCAAATGGACAAGTTGAAAGTACCAACAAGCAGCTTGTGGGTATCTTGTCTAAGATAGTCTCTGAGAAGAAACAAGACTGGGACAAGAAGCTGTATGTGGCAGTATGGGCATATAATACCACGTTTAAGTGAGCCACTGGCCACACGCCATTCAAACTAGTTTATGGCGAAGAGTGTGTTTTACCCATAGAAATTGAGTTGCCGACCATTAGATTCGCAATAAACCATTCTTTGGGTAATGAGGATGCCCTATTAGAGCGATTTACGACCTTAGCACACCTAGATGAAATTAAGTTGCAAAGCCTATTACATCAAGAGGTGGCTAAACGTCGCATGAAACAGTTGCATGACCTAAAAGAGAAGAAGTATACCTTTAAGAAAGGACAGCTGGTTTTATATTATGATGTGCGTAGGGAGCTGTTTCCAGGAAAATTAGAACCTAAATGGGATGGCCCCTACAAGATTGTCAGGTTAGAGAAGAATAGGTCTACGGCCCTATTAGCTGATCTATAGGGAGTAGAGTTTAAAAATAAGGTTAATCTTAATAAGATTAAACCTTATTATTTCTAAGTATGCTAATATATAGAGAAATGCATTGCAGGTCCATGCTAGGAATGATCTGAGACCTGTGAAAGAGTTTAAAAGACGGTTGATGGGTCGGTTAATCCCTTATTTGGAGCACCCATATCTGGAACAAAGATACCATCAGGGGAAACTCATCTGGTGGAGCAAAGGATATAAGGTGATTGAGCAAGAAGACGGAACCTTTGTGTAGGAGATCAAAGTCTTCTGCCATCACTGCTTGCGACTGTTGACGAGTATCCCTGTTGAGTTCAATGAAGAAGGTGGGATGGAGCCGTCTGTTCATCCTCTCAACATGCTAAACTTTGACTATCATAACTACGAATAGAGGAGTTCCTGATGGTCGGCTGTGTAATCCCATTATGGACATATACAATATATTTTGACGAAGCATCCAGGGGCCCTAATAAAAAAGGAAGTGTTGGAGTAGTAATCTGAGATCCCCGACGAAGAGTTACAATAAAGTTAGCTGCTTATCTCGGGGTAGGATTCACTAACAACATGGCAGAGTATAAAGCCTTGATTATGGGAATGTATATTGCCAAACAAGGTGGTATTCGTCAGTTGTTAGTAAAAGGGGATTCCCAATTGATCCTGAATCTTATGTTTACCAAGTGATTTGGTAAAGATGTCTGCTACATGGTCTTCAGTCTTCACATGCTCCAAGTCAATCTGATCTGCTAAAACCATTTCCCTAATGAAATGGTAGTGAACCTCAATGTGTTGCGATCTTGCATGATAAACAGGATTGCTTGCTAACATGACACTGTTCAAATTGTCACAGTACAGCTTGACTTTGCTATCCAAGTGTACTCCCAAGTCATTCAGCAACTTCTGTAACCACTTAGCTTCACAGGCCGCTAAGGCCGCACCACGATACTCTGCTTCCGTACTAGACAATGCAACTGTAGGCTATTTCTTACTCTACCAAAACTAATCATGCTACTACCCAATCCAAATGCATAGCCGCTGGTTGACCTCTTGTCATACGTGCAACTAGCCCAGTCAGCATCAGTGTACCCCATCAAGTCAAGGGGTTTCCCATATGCATAAAACAGCCCATGATCTGTGGTACTCTTTACATATCTCAGAATTCTCCTGACTGCATCCAAGTGTGGTTTGTGAGGCTTCTGCATGAACTGACTGATTAGCCCCACAGCATAACTCAAGTCAGGTCTAGTGATCGTGAGATAGATCAAGCTGCCTACCATCCGTCTGTACATAGTAACATTCTCAATCTCTGTCCCAACATCAATCTGCAGCTTGACATTCTGCTCTAAAGGTGTATCCATAGGCTTGCAATCAACCATACCATATTTCTGTAACATGTCATGAGCATACTGCTTCTGTAGCAGCCATATGCCTTGAGGTGTAGAGACAACCTCAATCCCCAAAAAATATTTCAGCTGTCCAAGGTCCTTAACCTTAAACTTAGCCTGTAAACATGTCTTTATTTCAGCAATCCCATTTTCATCATCTCCTGTAATGATTAAGTCATCAACATAGACAACTAGGAGAACATAGCCACTATCTGTCTTCTTCACAAATAGACTATGATCAGCATCTCCCAATCATAAACCATGTTACTGCAAATAATTGCTGATGCGAGCATTCCATGCTCTGGGTACCTGTTTCAGCCCATATAATGCCTTTTTCAGCCGACATACATGTGCTGGAAATTCTGAATGCACATAGCCTTCAGGCTGTTCCATGTAAACCTCTTCCTATAATTCTCCATTGAGAAAGGCATTCTTTACGTCCATCTGCCATAGTTTCCAGCCTCTAGCTGCTGCCAAAGCAATCACAGTTCTAACTGTAGCCATCTTTGCTACAGGGCTGAAAGTTTCCTCATAATCAAGACCATACTGCTACGCATACCCTTTTGCAACCAGCCTGGCCTTGTATCTTTCCAATGATCCATCTGATTTACATTTCACCTTATACACCCACTTGCATCCAATAGGTGTTTTTCCCTCAGGCAACTGTACCAAATCCCATGTACCATTTTCAGCCAAAGCTGAATATTCCTCATCCATAGCAGCACGCCAATTCTCATCTGCAACTACCTCATCAAACTTACTTGGTTCTCTAAAACCTATTACTTTCGTCATATAAGCATAATGACGGGCTGAATATCCAATGTAAGTATACTTGTCAACAGGTCGTCTGACCCTCTCTGATCTCCTGAGCTGTGGCTCACTGTGAGCTTGCCTCTCATGAGGTGGCACATAATGGCTCTGCCTAGCACTTGGCGTCATAATAGACGGAATCCCCAATTCACTGTCTAAGCTGTCACTGCTAGATGAATCATAACCTACAGTGAGTGGACTTGTTACATCTTCAAAAACCTTTTCTTTTCCCTTATCTGTTCTCCCCCTCACTGACATATCCGTGTCAGTGGATGCAGTAGTGCGACTTCGCAATCGTCCTCTCCAAGGACTCACTATAGATGATACATCACCTGTCTGACCACTCATGGAAGTACTCTCTACAGGAGTATTTTCAGCATGACTCATAGTGGGTGTGCCATCAGTAGGCACTGCAACAGATTCCCATACCAGGATGCTAACACATCAAATACCACATCTCTGCTTATGAGTGTCTCATGCGAAGAAGGTACATAACACTTATAAGCTTTCCGTTCCTGTGCATATCCTATAAACACACTTTTCACTGCCTTAGGATCCAATTTCTTCCTCTTCTCATCCAGTATATGCACATATACAATGCTGCCAAATACCTTCAAGTGTGAAATATCTGGTTTATGACCATATAGCCGCTCATACGGAGTGGCATCATGAATCCCTGCTGTAGGGGTTTGATTCAACACATAGACAGCAGTCATCACTGCTTCAGCCCAATAACCATTTGGCAGACATTTTTCATTCAGCATAGCTCTAGATGACTCCATCAAAATCCTATTTTTCCTCTCTGCAACACCGTTTTGCTGCGGTGTATAACTATATGTGAGCTGTCTTCTGATCCCATATTTATCAAGATACTTGTCAAAGTAATTTGAGACATATTCACCTCCTCCATCTGATCTCAAGCATGATATTAATAGCCCAATTCATTTTCAGCATGCTTCTTGAAGTCTTTGAATGCATCAAACACATCATCCTTATGCTTCAAAATATAAAGCCAAGTGTACCTGCTGAAATCATCAATGAATGAGACATAATACCATGCACCGCCAAAAGAAGCATTATGTGAAGGACCCCAGACATCAGAGTGCACCAACTAAAGGCCTAGTGCTATTTTTTACATGTCTCATGAAAGGAAACCGTGCCTGCTTCCCAAATTGACATGCAGGGCATACATGACCAAAATCATTATACTTGAATTTAGGTAATCCAAGTACTACTTCCTTCTGCTACATAGATTTCAGCTTTTGTACATTGACATGTCCAATCCGCTTGTGCCAAATCTCTACATCTCGAATGGCACTCTCATCATGAGCAAACATGGCTGCCTTAAGTCTCGGAATGGTCGCATCCAATGTAAACATCCTGCCATCCCTTCTGCCCTTGGCAATTAACTTGCAGCCATTTCCATACACCTCAATGAAACACCCATCTTTGTTAAACCTCACTTGCAAATTCTGTTCTGCCATTTGACCCACAGACAACAGATTCTTTGTTATGGTTGGTACATGTAATACATCATGCAGGCCTTTCTTCTTGCCATCAGGCATCATGAGAGGAGCAATCCAATTTTATGCTTTATGTCATGTTGGGTGTCATCCCCAGTACATACATGACCATGTGGACCTGCAACCATCTCATTAGACCACTCTCCATGCGGTGTCATGTGGTTTGACGCTCCAGAGTCAATGTACCATCTGTCATCTCTATCTTGTCTCGATGCATTTCTGGATACATGCTGCATGGCAAAGAGTCTATCAACTGGCTCATCATGAGCACCATTGGAAGATGCATAGTGTCCATGTTGTCTGCCCTTTGCCTTCACATCTCCCTGCTTCTTGTAACAATCCTTTGCAATATGCCCATATTGGCCACAATAATGGCAATCCTTGTCCCTGTTGGACTGATCAGATGACTGCCATGAACCAAAACCACCACCTCTACCTTGGGGTGATCTCCCCCTGCCTCTAAACCTGCCAGATCCACGCTGGCCTTGTGTATTTGCACCATGCCAATTACTCTGCTATTGCTGCTGTCCATAAGCATTACGAGTGTCATCACGACCTCGAAATGAACCATGACCTCTAGATCCTCTGCCACGCTGGCTAGAGTATAACACAGTGTCTCTACTCTGAGATGCACTGGAACCTATATTCAAACCAAGTTTGACTTCCTCATGCAACAACAAAGCAACTAGCTCTTCCCAGCTAGGGGGCTCTTCTTAGACAGAAATGGAAGTGTCAAAAGCTTTCTACTCTTTACCTAAGCCATTCAAGGCAACAGCAATCATATCATCTTCTGATACACTTGAGCCAATGGTAGCAAGTTGATCAGCTATGGTCTTAATCTCTGTGGTATACACCTGGATGCTCTGGCCATTCCTAGACATGTTGTTGAACTGATGTTTCAACTAGATCTTCCTTGCATGTGTCATGGTTCCATAATTTTTCATCAGTATGTCCCAAGCATCCTTCGGAGTCTCACATCCAGTGATTTGAATTACCATAGCATCAGATATACATAGAGAAAACCAATGTAGCACCTTGCATGCTCTTTCATTCCATAGCCTGTAAGCTCTTTTCTGTTCATTAGTTGGATTCTGTGCAGGCAACTCAGGAGCAGCCTCATCTCCTGTACATAGATCCCAATAACCTCTGCCAACCAGAAAGTTTTTCATTCTGAATTTCCATAATGCAAAGTTCTTGTTGTCCAACTTCTCTCCAACTATCTGAGTGATATTGTCAGTTCCATGTGCATTAGCCATGATGCAATAGACTGTCTATCAAGTGCCTAACTCCCTACAGACCAATAAGTATGACTGACCAAGTTCAGTCTGTAACAGTTTGTGACAATTTTCTGCACTAAATTGCAGAAAAAAAACAGGGTATTTCAGCCCACTGACAACTGTAGGTATAACTGTCAATACATAAGCTATGTGTTTGCTTCAGCTTAAGCTTATGTAACCTCACTGCCAGGGTACATACATGCAGTCTAAAAACTATAAAATGTGAGTAACCAGCAGCAATTTCAAGTCCAAAACTGAGTGGTAATCATGTCATACATGTTCCAAAACCTCCCAGATAGCTGCTAGTACATTTGGCAGTCAAGACATGAGCATAGAGGCACAAAACAGTGCATAACCAGCACATACAAGTGTCAACAAATTTAGTTGCAGGTTGCAGTCAACCAAAATTCAGCATAACAAGCTCCAAGCAGCTCCAAAATGTCTTCCAATCATGTCATACATTTACTTTGTAGTGGCAAGTTCAATACATGAGCATCTGAGTAGGCATAGACAACCTGTCTTCATTGACCAATGGCATAAACTTCATGAACTATTTGTAATTAACCAAGACAGTGTGACTGCATTTACTTCAGCTTTACAATTCAGTTTTCAATGATGCTCATTGCTTGCTTCAATCCTCCATACATTCAGCATGTATAGGTCAGTTCACATAGATGACAGAACCCCCAAGATTACCTGTATTGCTTCAGTAATACACAATGCTTGTCATTGACTGTGTATGACAGTTTTCAGCCACTAATATACTTTAGATTTGAGTGATTTTAGTGAGCAACTTTAGCTCAAATGCATTACATCCGGTACATATGGCTTCTTGACATACATCTTGGCTCCAGTGATGCTTCTGGGTATGTATGAGTGCTTCAAGCTCATGCCAGACAAGTGTATATCCTTTGTAGTGGTTGTATACAGCAAGCCACTGTTTATGACAGACTTGTGATCTCTGTTTTTAGCTCATAAGTGAGCTCTAGCACAAGCAATGGCTTCCTATTATCTTCAAGTACCTTCCAGGGATCTCTTGCAAGCAATGTACAGCCAAGTGAGTGATTACAACCAGCAAATGAGGCAGAGGAGTTCAGGCCTGAAACAGGCGCAATCTACGCAGACTGGACAGGGGTTTGCAGCAGCACACGATGTTGATGATGATGATAATGGAGCACACAATGGTGCTTAATGCTCCCTTCTCAAGGTTCTAAACAAGCCCCAGACAGTAGCTTGGACCATAGAGCAAACAATCACACAGTGCATACCTTCCATTTGACAATGGCATTCAGCCTGTTTGAAAAAATAACATAAGTCTTCAACTGCAGATCATCTTCACTCCCTCCTGCTCCAAGAAGTCCACCAAGTCCTGCTCTGATACCATGTTCAAAGTTGAGAGAGAGAGAGACAGGGAAACTCCATTGACATGAACCTTCAGGTTCCATAGCTTTCTTCCATTATTCTTTTTTAACTGAGTAACACACACAACAAAGATAAAATGACCTACTGTAAGTGTAGACTAGACAGACTAACTCTAGTCAGGTCACTAACTGACTACTAACCCGACTTATTTAATGTAGTCACATGTAGACAGTTGCACACTCTAGCTATCATAGATGTCGGTCATAGATAAAGACACACTGACGATGAGCTTGATTTCTAACAAGAGGAAGAGAAGTGAGAAGTGGTGAAGAGAAGTGAGAAGTGGTAGAGGAAGGAAAAGAGGGAGGAGCAGAAGGAGAAAGAAGTGGGAGAAGGACAAGAAGAGAGGTAGAGGAAGAAGAGAGAAAAAGGGGGTAACCGGTACGAGTCACCCTAACCACTCTCCTGGCAACGAACCTCATCCGGTGGTCTTCCCAATCGATCGTATCTAACCAAAACCATTAAGGTCCAGACTGCCCAATCTCGGCGAGGTGAATGGCTCCCAAGAAGAAAGTCGCGGGAAGCATAGGCGCCCAAGCCACCGGTAATGCTGGAGAGACGAGCAGAACAACCAACGCAGCACACACGAACCAAGCCCAGGTTCTAAGCGTTAAAAAAATTAATTTAGGACTTATTTCTCATGGAAGGGATAATATCGTGCATAAGGTTTTGTTTATTCTAAGAACTAAGTTGCATGCGCGAAAAGGTAGAGGCTGATTTCCCATAAGATTTTACGCACGTAAGATGATAAGGTTAATGCCTTACCTCACAAGAAATGATAGCTTTTACTCACATAAAATGATAAGGTTATCACCTTATTTCACATAAAATGATAGCTTTTTAACCAGTTCCGTGCATGAACAGTCATTTACAATTCACATTTCACAATCATGGTTAAAGGAAACACATGAAATGTTAAATTTTGTTCATAAGATACACTTTCATCGTTAGAAAAAACCCTAGACTTTCATAGACGCAAGTCACATGTGATCCGATGCATTAAAAATAAGTACTCATTTCCAGGAATAAAGAGAGATGAAAGTCGATTAGGGGTACAACTACACTAAGCGCACAACGTGCATGATGGTTGGGAAAGCCTACATAGAACCGCTCTAAGAGAATTGGAAGAATCGCATGCATCTAGACTGCATCTTGAAAGTTTAAATGAAGAACCATGTGTTTCCATGTGTGTTAACTGAGCTTGGTTGGAATTAGAGATTAAAAGACCCCTTGGTTGGGTTGCAAATAAGGCATGTCCGTTGCCTTGACCGACCAGCTTAGGGACTAAGATACCCTAAGGTAAAACCCAAGGAAAAGGGCAAGTATAAGTCAACTTGCTAAGACCATTTGATCTTCTTGAAATTATTGGAATCTCGCCAAGTCGTGAAAAGACCCAAGATGGGGTGTTGGGAGCATCCGAGAAAAAAAAGAGATCACACCTTAGCAGTCGGTCACTCAAGCGACTTCCAAAATGTTCGTGCTTGTACTTAGGTGCATTATTTGATCTCTTTGCTCAAGGAACTAATTCAAGGAAAAACACTTAATGCTTCAGGTTGAAAGCCTGGAGGGAGAGGCAAGAACAGTTACCTCCGGCTATCTGCCTGACCCTATCCAAGGGGGTTCTTAGCCGCGCCAGGTATATGGACCTAACCCGCTGCGAGAGGTCTCTCGATACGAATACTATTCTAGGGATGTCGCTCCGTGGGTACTGCTTGGAGTGGGAGGACGCTTGGGTGCCAGGGGAGGCTGTGGCTATAAATCCCTTGCCTCCGGACCCCATACAAGAGGCCGACGTGACTTGAAATGGTATCTCGAGGCCCGTGTACTAGTCTACGGGCGGAACTTGGAACAGCGATCCTGTAGATTGCTGGAATGGCCTTCAGGCATGATGTTGGATGTAATCTGGACTTATGATAAATAAAGAATAGATGCTTGAGAAAAAGGAACTTGCTTGACATTGTTTTTGTGTCAGTGCCTAAGTTACGTGAAGGAACCCAATACACAGGAGGGTAGATAGATCTTTTCTCTCTTGTTTAACGACGATTGAAATAGAGCAAGCTCTTAAAAAATGGGATGTGATTAATTTCTTTAATTAAGGGAGCTGATTTTGCATGTCAAAACATAATGTGTTAGATAATTAGATAACTTAAGCAAACTAAGGAAAGTGCGGCAAACCTGCTGTCCTACGGAAGGGTGGTCCCGGTTAGCTGGGAACTTTTCTCAAATGTTGAGATAATAAAGACCTAGTATCAGTGGATGTAGAATCTTCGATTTATACTGTTTTAGAGAAAAGGAATGGGTCTATTGTCGTTCGGCAGAAAGGTTGAGACTTTGCTGGTAGGAAAGGAACCCTGACCTCAGGTCGATCCCAAGTGGAAACAGCTGGACACTTCTGCTCGGGGTAGACTCGGGAAGACCTAGATCGTAAACCCTGTGTCATTCCGTGCGAGTGCCAGGCGGAGCCTTCTAGACCCTCCTCTCAATGGGCTGCTAAGATGTGTCCCGCAAGCAGACAAACGGGCACGTTACACACATAGCCATGTGTACTATTCTACACACCAATGTAGTGAGCTTACCTTCAAATTTTATTGAGTGGCTCCTCCCATGAATTTATCAATGGCTCTATGATTCACGATGTGCTCTCAAAGAAAGCTCCATCTCCAAGCTCCAAGCTTCGACCTCCATAGCCCCGCATGCAAGAAAGGGGAAGAGAAGAAGATGAAGATGAAGAGAGGAGAAGAAGAGCTTCTCCAAGGTCCCTCACTCTCTCACAACTCTCTCTCCCTCTCTCATGCTCAAGAATGAAGCAAGAGCAAGAAGCAAGAAGAGAGCAAGTTTGGCCACACATAAGAATGAGCTTCTTTTTCATTTCTTGACTTTTATACATGCCCTTATCCCCTCCTTGGGCGCCCATTCCCTTTTTGGTTGGGCCTTTGTCCATTCCTCTACTCTTTCTTTTTCTCCTTCCTATTAGCATAGGCCTCAATCCACACCTCTCTTTCTTTACAATTTGCACAGGAGAGAGCCTGGCACTCTTTTATAAAATGAATTGCAATGCACATGGTGCCTCTCTTGCTAGCATATCATGATGGGCTTATTATTATGTGCTTCCTTTTACATTTGATACTTTTTTCTACAGTTCATGTCTTCATATTTTTTTCTGAGTGTGCCTTCTCTTCCATTTTCCTCTCACCTTGGGACTATCTTGGTCTTCCAAGGGTGTAACATTACCCCCTTTAGTTGGATGTTAGTCCCATAGTACTTGATGGTATAGGCTGAGTTTGTAGAGGGTTGATGAGGCATGATTCTTGGGGTTATTGGGGAGGTGGGTCACATTGGCATGCTCTGTGAAGTGAGTTTGGGAGGTTGCTAGTGGCAAACATAGATGATCAGTCAAAGAAGGCCTCCATAGGTGTTGGTTTGCCACACCGCTATACAATGTTTTTGAAAAGAAAAAGAGTGCACTTCCTAGGGGGTCATGTCTATCTTACCGTGCAGTGCACTATGCAAGTGATGGTGAAATTGGGAGATGGGTTGAGAACCATAGGCAAGCCTAAGGTGTTCTCCCACACTTGAGGATCTAGTTTGTGTAAATGGAGGTGCTCTGAGAGTGAGGTAGGAAGACAAGTCCATCAATCATGTCTTGCCCTTGTGATGTGCCCTAAATTGTGATGTGGGGAAGGGGCTAGGGTGCAGTGATCCTGACACTCATAAAGTACAAATGGGCTGATTTCATTGTTGTATTCCTTTTCTTTCCACTTCTTTTTCTTCTTGTTCTTTTCCTTTTTCTTGTCTTTTCTTTTTCCTTCTCATTTCTTTTCCCCCCTTTTTCTCTTTTCTTTTCTTTTTTGTTTCTCTTTTTTTTTATAATTATAAAGGGAGCACACTAAGAGGCATCCCGTTCATGAGTAGGGGTTAGGTTGCGGCGGCTTAAGGGCTTTCCTTAGGAAGGCCCTGCTCTACATGTACCCCTTCAAATTAGATCTTACATTGAGTGGTGTAGATGACAAAAATGGGGGGTTACACCTGGTGAATCTACTGTCACTCATGTCTTCTAAATTAAGTTCATACAAAATACCGGCAAGAGGGTGGCTCTCATCATGAGATGCACCATTGCATAGTATCTATTCCGGCATTAATATAAAAAAAGAGGGGCAGCAACTACTCTTCCTCTATAGTAGGTTTTTGTTTCAATAATATTTGTAACAAATGGAGATAGTTACAAGTGGTGATGAATGTGAAATCGAGGCATGAGAAGAAGTCTTTGAGAAAATCTACTATGGATGGGCAGAGGTTCCTTTCCGTGAAGATCAAGCTTTCTTTAGGGGTTGAGGCATTTACATTGTGGATCATAGGGAAGTCATACCTACCATACACCTCCCATATAAAACATTCAATAACTTATCAATCTCCTCCTTTACTGCATGTGCATGCTTAGGGTTCATTGCGTACATCTATTGCTTAATTGGTACTACTTTGGGGATCATGGGAATATTGTGAGTCACTATGCTTGGATTTATTCCTATCAGCTCATCTAAGGACCATGCAAACACTTCGACAAACTCCCTTATGAGATTCATGAGATCTTTCATTTCCTCATCGGTCTTCCTCTCTCACCAAATTGACCTCCTTAACCTTGGCTATGGTTCACTTGCTTGCTCTTTCTATTTGGATCCCATTAACACCACTATTCTATCATCCTTTTTGTACTTCATGAAGTGCTTGGGAAGGTCTTGCGGTTTCTTTTTCCATTCAACTTCTAATGACTTTGGTTGTTTCTTTTTCTTATCCTTTAGCCTCTTGTGCCTTAGGTGGCTAGAAGGCCCCCCTTGGTGTGTGAGGTGGTTGAGGTATTTTGTGGTCACTATTAGATTTATCCTCTAACTCAAAATTGTACTCGTCATCCTCACTAGAAGAGGATGTCTCCCTTGGTGCTCACAACTCTAAAGTTGCCTCCATTCCAAATAATGGTGTGGTGCAAGGATGAACTAATCCTGCTTGCTCATAGTCTACCACCTCTAGGCATTCTAGCCAAGCTCGATCACAATCTGCCTTGGCAACTCCTTTGATTACTTGAAATGTGTTGACCTCTCAGGGTTTAATGTCTAATCTAATTTTCTCAATCACTCTTCTATCCGTGTCATATTCTATGGTCTCTACTTCTTCTTTGTTCTCCTCACTGAAAAAACAATAGTCTTCATACTCATCATTGGAATCCTCACACTAGGACTATGTGGTACTTGCAAGGTTTCTACTTTCAAGCTTTGCCACACTTGTTATGAGAGTCTGGTTATATGACAAGTTTAAGTTGTGCACCTCGTTCATTGCCACTCTTTGCTTTCCATAAGATCCTTGAGGGGCTTTAAATTGGCATTTGGGTTATCCATGAGCTCACTTAACACAGGTACTTGAGGATTTTGTGAAGTTCTAATTTGTTTTCTAGGATGCAATAGGTGATTGGGATTGGTTGGTTGATGGAACTCCCGGACATCATGGATAAGGGTACCATGGTTAGGTTAGAAGCAGTGGCATTGTTAGGGTAGCTAGCTGAGTTTACATCTTGCATGTATTCATCATCATCCTCCGAGGATGGGAGATCAATGGTTACTAATATGTGCATCTAGTCTCACTCATCCTTAGGGCAAGAAATGTACCTTATTAGAGGTCCATAATCCCTTTAGGCCTCAAGTTACCCTTTAGCAAGGTAGAGATGGCATCTAAGTCCACTAGTGAGGTTTTCCAAGTGTCCATCTCTACTTTGACTACTTCTGATCTATTGCCCAAGAATATTATGCCATTACCCTAGTCTTCTATCACTCTGGCATTCCTCATCCAAGGCTTGCCTAGCAGGATATCATAATCCACTTCCTTCATAACTATGAAGCTCACGGAGAATTGGATTCCCTCTATCTTTAGAGGCCAGTCCTTTAGGACTATGAAAGGTCTAACATTCATCCCATTCACTAGAGTGATATTGAACCATGTAGTTTCCATTAGTGGGTTTCCCCAAGCTTGCATGACTGCATGACTAATTACACTAACCCCTACTCCTATGTCTACTATCCCCTTTCATGTAGTATCTCCTAAGGTAATGATAGGTAAGACTGCATGCATCTCAATGCCCTCCCAAAAGGCATTCACTTGTGGGGACTTAGACATTGGATTCAGTGTTAGACTTGGTATGTGTGTAATGGCATCGTGGTCTAGAAAGTCTTGTGATTTATGTTCATTACTGTGTTCTACCCATCGCTTCAATTCTTTCCAAAGTGCAGAGTTTTGTCTAAGCAATTCTCCCAACAACAATGTCATAGAGTTGTTATTAGTGTGGTTAGCAATATGCCATCCATCTTTTCATCCTTAGCTTTATGGGCTCCCTACCAATGCTCTTGAGCCGTTTGCATAGTTGTGGCTCCCTCGTTCTACTCATGTAGTTGTTCATGTGACGGTATTATCTCTCTTGCTCTCTCAAATATGTGGGAGAGATTGGTGGACTCATGGTTGAGAGTTTGTTAATCTTGTTCTCAACAATAGGTTTAGCATCTTAAAACTAAGCTTGTGCTTCTTTTGTCCATTCCTTGACTTTATTCGTAGCCTTTAGCTACTGGTTGGGGTCAAGGTACTCTTCAACCTTAGTGTTTCCCTTCTCTCTCATCTTTGTAGGAGCAAATTTTTCTACTTTAGCATAAGTGATTTTTTTTCCCTTGGTTAACGCGGTCTCACTCTTGGTCTTGAGCATTATTTTTTCTTCGGTACTCTTTTTCCTCCGTTGTCAACTCTTCTTCCCTATATAGAGGATGCATCCAAATCACTAGATCCAAGTAATGAGATAATGGTATGCTTTTTTTGAGCTCGTGTCATGACATTTATGGGAATAGGTGTGCCATTGTTGTCAGATGACTCAACACAAAAGAGTTCTAGTGGCACAAATGGTACGCTTGCTAAGCTAGTGGAGGGTTTTTGTCTAGGATGGAAATCATCGAATAGGTGTGTGACTCTGCATTTAGGACATCTCAAGCTGGCCTTCTCTCTATTTGCTTGCTCCTTTTCAGGGCGGCAGTGAGACAAGATATGCCCTGGATGGCCACACATCCAACATGCTATGGATTTCTCATTCAAAGCTCCTCCTAGGCCTCTATCTCTTCCTCTACCTAAGGCCATGATTGGCACAATTCTATAGTCCATCAATATGGGATTAGGGCCTCTTTGTCATAAGAGACATAAGGGTTCAAGTAAGAATCTTCCTCCAGTGGTTCCTCCACAAAGTGCACTGGAACATCGCTTGGTGGATGGATCACGATAGGTTGTGGTGGTCTAGGGATTCCCATTGGGTTCATGTCTATCTTTGGAGAGCAGTTGGCTTTGAATTGTTAAACATAGGTAGAGTCAAAGGGGCTCCCCTTCCGAAGTATGGTTGTTTACCTCTCTTGGATAGTATGGATGAGTGTAAGGTTGTTGGTAAGGCAACAATCTTGGCAATTGACAGTGCATGGTGTCATACCCAAATCTTTTGCAATTGGCACAAGGCCTTGATTTGAGGGATGCACAACATAAATTGAAGAGATTGAAGTTGAGTGCCATAGCCAAAATTGCACCATCATCAAAATCGAAAGAAGGGAGAATCAACATGCAATATTAGTAGGGTATCATGAGATGAAAGACATTGCAAAATTGAAGCAACACTACCTTGTAGCCATTGTTATCAAATTTGGAAGAAAGGAGGATCAACATGTATCAATTAGCAACAACACGAGTTTCATTCCAAGGAAGAATCGATGCAGCCACCACGACTTGCCAACAGATTGCAAAATCTGGAGAAGCAAGGAAAATCGAAGCCCCATAATTGACAGCATCATGAGATCAAAACCAAAGCAACGCTACATTGCAACCATTGTCATTGGAAAATAGTGGGAAGAAGGGAAGGGACAGACAGTTTTGCAATCATGGATTTATTCAGAGCCACAAGATTCTTCTCTCTTTCCTTCATTAACAAATCTAAATTATTAACTAAAGAAACCCTACATTTAAAGTTCAATTCACACACAACCCTAAACCTCTTCCATTCCACACAAATGTTGTATAGTTAACAATCAAGTCCATGTCCAAGATTCATAAGGCCATGGGAGGAGATATTCATTGAAAAAATCATAAGTGAGGGTGTGCTACACTGCAAAATCTTTTTATGGGGCCTTTCTTGCACGAAGCTTCAAGGTGGCAAAGTCTTTGTAGACCAAAGGTGGATGGGAGATCATTCGTATGTTCTAGTGGAGTCTAAAGAATTAGTGTGGGAGAATTCAAGGTCAAAGAAGCCTTTTGATGAAGCAAACTGATGAAGAGTTACAGGTTTTCACCAATCTTGGTTCACAAGAGCTCACCTTCCAGTGTGGGAGAAATGATGAACCCTTATTTTAGTGCAAAATTTGTCAAATATCAATGCTATGTATTGCAAAATGTAGTGAAAATTGCAAGCCTTTAAGACATGTGAAATGATTATGTAATTGGCATAAGCCATTGAAGGCTACTATGAACCTTAGTAGAAGAAGAGCTTTGTATTTTTCATTTGATAAATTTTTTTAAAAAACAAGGAGGTTAGTGGGGTCGTGTGAGAGGAGGTTGGAAAAGGTGGTTGAGAACTTCCTTTTTCCTTTATCTTTCAATCACACGATTATTTCTCTCTCTCTCTCTCTGTCTCTCTCTCTCTCTCTCTCTCTCTCTCTCTGAACAACTCTTGCCCTCTTCTCTCGTGCTTCATGTTCAATCTTGAGGGGAAGAGAGTGAGGATGTAATGTATGTTTGATCTTCTGTGTGTAATTGGTTCATAGTCAATTTGTGTGTAAGAAGAGGGTTTTTTCACTACTTCTTTTCTAAAATTCAAGGTCTGCAAGAGTACTCGCAGCCTCCCTTACCCAGGTTTTCATGGTCTTGTAAGGCACGTTGTCGTCATGTTTGGGGTCGAAGGTCTACCACCAAGGTCTAGAGCAGAAGAGGAGTGAGAGATTCAAAGGAGAGAGAGGAAAAAGATTGGGGTTTGATGGATTCTCGGGTTATGGAGAGAGTAGATGAGATAGAGAGTAACGAATATCTTACATAGCCGTGTCAAACAAGTTTACCATAATAAACTTGGATCTCATTACATCAATAACCATGAGGTTTATGCATAGATCTATATCAGATTTTGTTCCATTTCCTACAACAAATTCAAGCTCTAATGCCCTCCATTTCATGAAGATACATGTATTGAGACTTCAAGATACAAGGTATAGAGAGATAGAACTCATTACAACTGACATAGAGTCTAAAGGATGATAAAAATGCATCAATAGAACCACAAATGTACTTCAGCCCTGCATTAAAACAGTAATTTCCAGCCCTCAAACTTGACTCAAAAATGTATACAAACTCATGGGAAAGTCTCTCATTACAATCTCAACCAATGCCCTATTGTTTCGGGAGCATTGTCTACACAAGGAAGTGATTAGATTTTAAGAAACCCCTTCAAATGAATGAGTTTTAATGGCTGCCCTATTTATGACAGTTTTGGGAGAGCCTATTCAGCCCATACATTGGCAAAAATCACCACTTGACTTGCCCCAAAGTAACTCAAGTACTTGGGCACAAGAAGGGCTTCAATGGTGCACGAATATGGTAAGAGAATGGAAGCAGAATCTCATAAGAGCAAGCTGAATACTTTATCTCTGTTTTTCCCTTTCATGGACTGTCATACAACTCATTTCCACATTACCCAAATGGATGGGGCAAAAGGACTCTTACCTTCTTTGTTTGTATCTTCTCTTGATCTTCAATTTTCTTTGTGTTTGTATGCTTTGGAGCATTCACCATAGTCTTCAACTCTCCCTCCATCTTCCACAGGTGTGCAAGCCGAAAAATGCACCGCAAAACGCGAGCTAGACTCCTCTCCTTCTTCCACACCAAAAAGAGTTCATATAGATCATATACAAGT